>NC_057813.1:439599039-439892271 GCF_018294505.1 Triticum aestivum | reverse complement strand
GAAGGCTGGCTTACCACTCGGTAGGATTTTGATAAACTTAGGCGAGTGCTTGGACTGCAGCTAAGCCCCCGAGTGGGAGGATCGCTCTTCACTCGGTAGGATTCTTATAACTTAGGCGAGCACGAGGCTGCAGCTAAGCCTCCGAGTGGAAGGCTGGCTTACCACTCGGTAGGATTTTGATAAACTTAGGCGAGTGCTTGGACTGCAGCTAAGCCCCCGAGTGGGAGGATCGCTCTTCACTCAGTAGGATTTTTATAACTTAGGCGAGCACGAGGCTGCAGCTAAGCCTCCGAGTGGATTCCAATCCCTCGAACTTTTTCTCCAGCTTCCTCACTGCGCTGCAGTATCCAGTCATGGCTGGGCTTCTCACGTCCCACTCTTTCATCACCTGATTGACCACTAAATCCGAGTCACCATAGACCATTAGGCGATGGACGCCGAGTGAAATGGCCATGCGCAACCCATATAGGAGGGCCTCATATTCTGCCTCGTTGTTGGAGGAATCAAAGTGAATCTGGAGTACATATCTGAGCTTATCTCCTCTGGGGGAAACCAGGACAACCCCAGCACCGGAACCATTCAACATCTTAGAACCATCAAAAAACATGGTCCAATACTCCGAGTGAACTTCAGTCGGCTGTTGCTGTTCGATCCACTCGGCGAGGAAATCTGCTATTGCCTGGGACTTAATGGCTTTCTTTGCCTCAAACTTGATATCAAGGGGAAGAAGTTCAATCGCCCATTTGGCCACTCGACCAGTTGCATCTCTGTTGTGCAAAATCTCTGATAGTGGAGCGTCGCTGACGACTGTGATTGAATGGTCACAGAAATAATGAGCAACCTTCTTTGTGGTCATGTATATTCCATACACAAGCTTCTGATAATGAGGATATCTCTGCTTGGATGGAGTCAAGACTTCAGACAAATAATACACTGGGCGCTGAACTTTGAGAGCTTTTCCTTCTTCTTCCCGCTCGACCGTTAGCACAGTACTGACGACTTGTCCTGTGGCTGCGATGTAGAGCAACAGAGGCTCTTTGCTGATTGGAGCAGCAAGCACCGGCTGGGTGGAGAGCAGAGCTTTTAGCTCGGCAAACGCTGCATCAGCTTCCGGAGTCCACTCGAACTTGTCAGCCTTCTTCATCAGTCGGTAAAGAGGCAGTGCCTTTTCACCGAGTCGTGAGATGAATCGACTTAATGCGGCCAAGCATCCAGTAAGCTTCTGGACATCGTGCACTCGCACAGGGCGTTTCATTCGGAGAATAGTGCCAATCTTTTCTGGGTTGGCGTCGATTCCCCGTTCGGAAACGAGAAAACCGAGTAACTTGCCACCAGGAACTCCAAATGTGCACTTTGATGGATTGAGCTTGATATCATACCTTCTGAGGTTGGCAAATGTTTCAGCAAGGTCAGCGAGCAGGTCGGAACCTTTTCGTGATTTGACAACAATATCATCCATATAAGCTTCCACATTCCGACTGATTTGAGTGAGTAGACACTTCTGGATCATTCGCATAAATGTGGCTCCGGCATTCTTGAGGCCGAATGGCATGGTGATATAGCAGAAGCACCCGAATGGAGTGATGAAAGCTGTTTTTACTTCATCGGGCCCATACAGATGGATCTGGTGGTACCCGGAGTAAGCATCTAAAAAAGACAACCTCTCGCATCCCGCGGTCGAGTCAACAATTTGGTCTATGCGAGGGAGAGGAAAGTGATCTTTCGGGCAAGCCCGGTTGATGTGCTTGAAATCAATGCACATTCGGAGCGTCTTGTCCTTCTTAGGAACCATGACGACATTAGCGAGCCACTCGGAGTGGAATATCTCTCGGATAAATCCTGCCGCCAACAGTCGAGCCACTTCTTCACCAATGGCCTTTCTCTTCTGAACGGCGGACCGCCGAAGATGTTCTTTGACTGGCTTTGCAGACTTGTCGACTCTTAGGCGATGCTCAGCCAGTCCCCTGGGAACACCTGGCATGTCAGCGGGCTTCCATGCAAAAATGTCCCAGTTCTCACGGAGGAACTGGATGAGCGCTTCTTCCTATTTTGGGTCGAGTGTTGTGGAGATGCGGGTCGGAGCCGCTTCGGGGTCGGTCGGGTGAATGTGAACAGGCTTCGTCTCACCGGACGACTGGAATGCAGATTCTGTGGCGGGCTTCTTGGATCGCAGCAAGTCACTCGGATCCACGTTTTGCTTGTATTCTTCGAACTCGACCGCTGTCACTTGGGAATCGGCAATTTTGGAGCCTTTCTGAAAGCACTCTTCTGCCTTTTTCCTATCACCGGTGACAGTGATCACACCTTTGGGACCGGGCATCTTCAATTTGAGGTACACGTAACATGGTCGAGCCATGAACCGTGCATAGGCTGGCCTCCCCAAAATGGCATGATATGCACTTTGAAAATCCACGACCTCAAACGTCAACTTTTCTTTGCGGAAATGCTTTGAATCGCCAAATACTACGTCCAAAGCTATCTGGCCGAGAGACTCAGCCTTCTTCCCTGGTATAACTCCATGGAAGCTCATGTTACTAGTGCTCAATCGGGACATCGGAATGCCCATACCTTTCAGCGTGTCTGCATATAACAGATTCAGCCCACTTCCACCGTCCATCAGCACCTTTGTCAGTCGAGTGCCTTCGACAACTGGATCGACCACCAAAGCTTGCCTCCCAGGGGTGGCAATATGAGTTGGGTGATCAGATTGGTCGAATGTGATGGGTGTTTGAGACCACTTCAGATAATTTGCCTTTGCTGGAGCAACCATGTTAACCTCTCGGTTAATTACTTTCAGTCGACTTCTGCTTTCCACATCTGCGAAGATCATCAGAGTGGAGTTGATATGCGGGTATCCTCCCTCACTGTCCTCTTTGTCTTCGGCTTTGTCTGACTCCTTCTCCTTGTCCTTAGACTGTTTTCCCTGAAACTGCTGGATCAGGAGTCGACATTGGCGAGTGGTGTGCTTTGGGTAAATGATATTCCCCTCTTCATCTTTCTTCGTGTGAATATGACACGGCATATCCATCACGTCGTTCCCTTCTTTATCCTTCACCTTCTTAGGGTTCCAGGATCCTTTTGGTTTCCCCTTAGACTTTCCTTGAGTCACGGCCAGAGCCTCTCCAGGAGCTGCTGGTTCAGCCTTCCGCTTCTGTTTCCGACTGGAATTTCCTTTTTCCGACTGACTCGGCTTGTGCTTGCCGCTCCGGAGTCGGTCTTCTTCTTCGCCGTTGGCGTACTTGGTAGCAATCTCCATCATCCGACTCAAGGTCATGTCACCGGTTCGACCAAATTTCAAGCTCAGTTCTCTGTTCTTGACACCATCTTTGAAGGCGCATACTGCCTGATGGTCAGAGACATTTTCCACTGTGTGGTGCAAAGTGATCCACCTCTGAATATACTCTCTGAGAGTCTCATTGGTTTTCTGCACGCAGACTTGCAACTCTGTCAATCCCGCTGGTCGCTTGCAAGTCCCTTCGAACGTTCTGACGAACACTCGGGACAGATCTTCCCAAGTGTAAATACTGCTAGGAGGTAATTGGGTCAACCATGCCCTGGCAGAACCTTCCAACATGAGGGGCAGATGTTTCATGGCCACCTCGTCGTTCCCACCATCGATCTGAACTGCCACTCGGTAGTCTTCAAGCCAAGTTTCAGGCTTAGACTCACCAGTGAATTTGCTGACTCCTGTTGCCAACCTGAAATTGGGGGGAATAACAGCGGCTCTGATAGCTCTGCTGAAACATTCAGGACCAGAAACATGTACTCGACTGCTAGTGGGCACTTCTCTGTCGAGTGCGCCACGATGAGCTCTGTTCCGGTCGACCAACCCTTGCACGATAATGGATCGCGCGTCGAAGCCTGGCTCCCTGGGGTCAACTGGAACTCTACGCCCAGTACTGTACTGACGCCTATCATCTGGCTGCCGAGGAGCGTAAGACCCATCCCTCGGAGGGGAATAGGGCACTCGACGCCTATCATCTCGGTCGATCCTGTCGCCATATTGATCTCGCCGATACTCACGCCCTTCGCGCCGCGGAGGCGACCTGGGGCTGTGAGCCGACTGAACCGTATTCACAGTGACAGATCTACTGTGAATTCTATTGCGCGACTGAGACACGGCTGAATTCTGGTCTCCTGCTGCCCGGAGCAGATCCCTGATCTGCAGCAAACCTCTGCCAGCTTCTGACTGCGAAGGCTGAATGGACTCTGCTATACGGGTCGCAGCTGCTAAATTCTGAATTGGGGTTCGATATACCTGAGTCGGCGGGAAGAGTTGACGTCGACTGGTGTCGGGAACTCGCTGCCGCGCGCGCTCGTCGAGTGCTCGCTGAAGGTTCTCCAGTCGAGTGCGTTCGGCCAAATTGGCCAGACGCGCCTCCTCCAAGGCACGAGCCTCGGGGGTTTCTCCTGCGATGGGAATACGCAGGGGATCCTCGTTCCTGCGGCGAAGCTCTTCTCTTTGCAGAGAGTCGAGTGGCTCGGGCTGGTACTCTTCGTAACCTCGAGCAGGGTCGCCACCGTCACCTGCTCCACCACCGCGGGCGAAGCCAGGAGGACTGTGGGGCCCGTCGACCATCAAGATTTCCGCCGCAGGATCACTGCTTCCGCACTCGGATGCAGTCTCTCCGGAGCCAGTCGACTGATCGAACAAGCCGTAGAGAGATTCGTTGGGCTCGATTGCCGCAACTTGCGTAGTGGTCGACTGGCAAGCCACCGCGTGACTCACCCATCGCTGAAGCCTCGACCGGTCTGAGCGCTTGCGCTGGCGGGAGACCGGGAGGGTGGAAGATGGAAGATCCGACCGATACCGGGTCGATGGTTGCCGCAGCAGAACGCCGCGGACACATGCGCGAAAATGCGTCGCACCGCGGACGGGGAGCGCATCCACGTCGAGTGGAGCCTCCTGGAGCCATGCGGAGTCGTCGGCGATGAAGGTGAGAGTGCCGAGACGGATCTCTTGACCCTCGATCAAAACTCCAGCAGACACCATGATGAAAATACTCGGAAGAATCGCAACTTCTCCACAAAATCGCTAAAACACCTGCCCCACGGTGGGCGCCAACTGTCGTGGTTCTAAGCCTGACAGTAGAGTGGGGGGTAGGTATGGAGAGGCAAGGTCCTAGCTATGGAGAGGTTGTAAGCACAAAGGATGTACGAGTTCAGGCCCTTCTCGGAGGAAGTAACAGCCCTACGTCTCGGAGCCCAGAGGCGGTCGAGTGGATTATGAATGTATGGATTACAAGGTGCCGAACCCCTCTGCCTGTGGAGGGGGGTGGCTTATATAGAGTGCGCCAGGACCCCAGCCAGCCCACGTAGGAGAAGGTTTAAGGTGAGTTAAGTCTGGGGCGTTACTGGTAACGCCCCACATAAAGTGCCTTTACTATCATAAAGTCTACTTAATTACAGACCGTTGCGGTGTAGAGTGCCTCTTGACCTCCTGGTGGTCGAGTGAGTCTTCGTGGTCGAGTCCTTCAGGCCAGTCGAGTGCGTCCTCGTTGGTCGAGTGAGTCCTCGTTGGTCGACTGGAAGGCGACCTCTTCTAGGGATGTCCTAGGGTAAGTTACTTGGGACAGGTCCGTGACCCTACCCTAGGTACATAACCCCATCACCGGGCAAACCCAACATTTGACCAAAGACATGATTCGGAGCTGATGCATATAATGCCTAACTCGAGACGCCGAACACTCCCTAAGGTGTTCGGTCTTTATAATGATGGGCAGAGATGCCCTAAGCCCCTAGTGTCCAGGTACGGGCATGGTCTTCTGACGCGGCCGATGCCAAAACGTCAGGCTCCGCTTTGGCTATAGGAAGAAACCAAGGGAGAATAACAACAAGAGACAGTAAAAAAGGTTTATGCAGGGTCTTAATCTGAAAAGAATCCTCACAACGGGTCCCTACTGCACGTCTGCGCCTGTGTCTCCGTTGTGCCATTTATTCTGGACGGGTATGCACGTTGTTCATCTGTAAAAAAGAGGGGAACGTTTAGTTTGAAAATAAATCGTGCGAAAAATATGTGTAACAGAAGAAATATAAATAATTAAAGCGGGGTTTATATGAACCCGCGGTTGTTTGTGCGCGCAGCCCCCTGTGAAGAGGTATGCGGCTAGGGAGCCCCTAGCCCGCTGAAGCCGGATTCGTCTATCCGAGTCCGGGGTCTTTAAGTGACCCTCGCACTGAAATGACGCCATGTGGACCGGGCATCTTGAGTGTAAGAGATGCGTAATGCGGTATGGCGTTGAAGCGGACAAAAGCCTTTCGTCCCAAGAGTGCTTGATATTCACTTTTAAATGGGACGATGTGAAAAATTAATTTTTCGCGTCGAAAATTGTTCGGCGATCCGAACACGGCTTCTAGTAATATAGAGCCTGTGCACTTGGCGTAAGGGCCTGGCGTCACTCCTTTGAAGGAAGTGCGGCTGTGTCGGATTTTGGTAGGGTCTGTCCCCATCCTACGGATTGTGTTTGAATATAGCAGGTTTAAGTCGCTGCCTCCGTCCATTAGGACGTTAGTAAATTGTAATCCGTCTATTATGGGATTCAATATCAGGGGAGTCTGTCCCGCGTTTCGAACGCTTCTGGAGTAGTCCAGGTGGTCGAAAGTGATTGGCTTTGATATCCAATCTCTATGGTTTGCTGGTTTGGACCACGCGAAGCTCTTTTTAGGAAGTGCCGCATTGTTTTTCTGTATTATCACATTAAGTGAGTTTACTGTTTTGACCTCTTGTGGGAAAGTCTTTTGTTTTCCGGTGCTCTGCTGGTGGGGTTTATCTTCTTCGCTTGACGCGTCGAGCCCCTTGTGTTCGGCATTTAGTCGGCCGGACTGTTTAAAAACCCAACAATCCCTGTGGGTGTGATTTGCAGGCCTTCCGGGGGTACTGTGGATTTGACATATCCGACCCAAAATCTTGTTTAAGTTGGACAATTCGTCCCTGTCATCCTTGAGAGGCTGTGTTTTGTTGTTGGGCCGCGAGCTTTTGAATCCGGCGTTGACTGCCGTGCTCTTTGGGCTTTTCTCTTTATTCCGGCGCTGCTCTTTTCTGCGCCGTGATTTTCCGTTTCCATCTCTTATCTCGGATGTACTTGGATCGCTGGTGCTGCATCTTGCTAGCCAGCTATCTTCTCCCGCACAGAAGCGGGTCATGAGGCTTGTTAGTGCGGACATTGTCCTCGGTTTCTCTTGACCGAGGTGCCTGGCAAGCCATTCGTCTCGGACATTATGCTTAAAAGCTACTAAGGCTTCGGCGTCCGGACAGTCGACTATTTGGTTCTTTTTGGTAAGGAAACTGTTCCAGAATTTCCGCGCTGACTCTCCGGGCTGTTGAGTTATATGACTTAGATCATCTGCATCCGGAGGGCGGACGTAAGTCCCTTGAAAATTTGCTCTAAACGCATCCTCAAGCTCTTCCCAACTTCCAACAGTGTTTTCTAGGAGGCTTTTAAGCCAATGACGGGCTGGCCCTTTGAGCTTGAGGGGTAGGTATTTTATGGCGTGGATATCGTCTCCTCTGGCCATGTGTATGTGCAGTATATAATCTTCTATCCAGACTCCAGGGTCTGTTGTTCCATCATAGGCCTCTATGTTTATGGGTTTAAATCCTGTTGGGAATTCATGGTCAAGCACCTCATCGGTGAAACATAGTGGGTGTGCAGCGCCCCTGTATTTGTGTGTGCCGCTATCATCGGGCACTTGACGTGTTGCCTTGCTTCTTGGGGCCTTCTGCTTTGGCCCGTAGATGGACCTGGCTGGGCCATCTATCCTTCCAAGTTCGTTGGTTGGTTTATGTGTGGCGCCGCTGTCAGAATTTGGCCTATCATCTGGCCGTCAATCCAACCAGGCAGCCCCTTTATTTTTGGACGGTGGAGGCTCTATGGCCTCCTCGTCGAATTCTGGTAGCAGCTTGCGCTTCGGGTAGCTCTTTGATTGGTGGCCATTGCCGTACTTATCTGCGGTTTTGAGCACTTTGCTCCATCTCATTCTGAGTGTGTCTTCCGCTGTATTGAGCCTCCGTTTTTCCTTCTTCAGGCTTCTTGCAGTACTGACGAGTCTTTTCCGAAGGTTCTTGCTCTCCGGCGGTGTGTCCGGCATGAGGTCGTCCAGGCTGTTGTTTTTGCCGGGCCTGGACTAATTATCTGACTCGTCATGTTCGGACGGTTGCTTATCTGCATGTTCGTCGTCCGCTTGTGAGCCCTGCCATATTGCGGGCTCCTTGGGAGCGTTGTTGTCGTCGAGGCGGGACTTAGGGCGGCGTCTGCGCCGCCATTTTGGTCGTTTATCGGCGGGGTCATCTTCTTGTGCTGCCCATTGGTCCTCGTTATCGCTCTCCTTTGGGGTGTCCACCATATATATGTCATGCGACGAGGTGGTCCTGTCGTGCTATATAAGCTCTGTTTTTTGTTCGTCTCCAGCATCGTCGTCCATAGCGTCGATGTCTTCGGAGTCGTAGTCTAGCATGTCGGTTAGATCGTCGACAGTGGCTACAAAGTGGGTGGTGGGTGGGCTCTGAATTTCTTCGTCGTCCGTACCCCAACCATCCTGGCCATAGTCCGGCCAGGACTCTCCTGATAACGAGAGATGATTTAGTGAATTCAAGATATCGCCAAAAGGCGAGTATTGGAAGATGTCCGCGGCGGTGAATTCCATAACCGGCACCCAATCCGGATCGATTGGTAGGGGCGCGGGAGGTTCGGAGTCCGGCAAGGAGTCCGGCGCCTCGGAATCACGAGTTTCGCAGGGGACAAGATTAGTGTTCGGCTCCATCGCCGTGGATGTTGAAGCCCCCAGGGCGGCGTCTATCCACCGGCCCTCGATCTGGGCGATCGGCTCCGGGCTAATGGCCGAAGCGGACCCGTGTGCGGCCACCAAGGCACTGTTCGGTGGCAGAGCTAGATCATGCCCGTCGTCACAGTGCGGCGCGCTTGGCTGTGGCTCGAGTCCGTCGAAGATCGAGTCTCCGCGGACATCGGTCGTGAAGTTTAAGCTTCCAAATCTGACCTGACGGGCAGGGGCGTAGCTTTCGATCTGCTCCAGATGGCCAAGTGAATTGGCCCGCAGTGCGAAGCCGCCGAATACGAAGATCTGTCCGGGGAGAAAAGTCTCACCCTGGACAGCGTTGCTGGTTGAAGATGCCATCAAGCCTATCGGTGACGACACAGAGGAACTCTCAATGAAAGCACCAATGTCGGTGTCAAAACCGGCGGATCTCGGGTAGGGGGTCCCGAACTGTGCGTCTAGGCGGATGGTAACAAGAGACGAGGGACACGATGTTTTTACCCAGGTTCGGGCCCTCTTGATGGAGGTAAAACCCTACGTCCTGCTTGATTAATATTGATGATATGGGTAGTACAAGAGTGGATCTACCACGAGATCAAGGAGGCTAAACCCTAGAAGCTAGCCTATGGTATGATTGTTGTAATGTATGTTGTCCTACGGACTAAAGCCCTCCGGTTTATATAGACACCGAAGGAGGCTAGGGTTACACAGAGTCGGTTATAATGATAGGAGATCTACATATCCATATTGCCAAGCTTGCCTTCCACGCCAAGGAAAGTCCCATCCGGACACGGGACGGAGTCTTCAATCTTGTATCTTCGTAGTCTTGGAGTCCGGCGGATAATGATAGTCCGGCTGTCCGGACACCCCCTAGTCCAGGACTCCCTCACCCACCCACCACCCACTTTGTAGCCACTGTCGACGATCTAACCGACATGCTAGACTTCGACTCTGAAGGCATCGACAGTATGGACGACGATGCCGGAGACGACCAAGAACCAGCGCCTACCGAGCACTAGAAGGCCACCTCAACTCATGATGTATATATGGTGGACACCCCAAAAGGAAGCGATAACGAGGAACAACGGGATGCGGCAAAGGATAATTCCGCCGAAAAACAACCAAAACGGCAACGCAAGCGCCGCCCTAAGTCCCGCCTTGACAACAACAACACTCCTAATGACCCAGCAATAGAGCAGGGCAAACCAGTGGGCGACGAACATGCAACCAAGCAACCATCCGAACAGGATGAATCGGATAATCAATCCATCCCCGGCGAAAACAACAGTCCAGATGATCTCACGCCGGACACACCACCGGAACATAAGAACCTTCACAAAAGACTTGTCGCCACTGCAAGAAGTCTGAAGAAACAGAAATGGAAGCTCAAAACAGTGGAAGACATACTCAGAATGAGATGGAGCAAAGTACTCAAGACCGCGGACAAATATGGCAACAGCCACCAAACAAAGAGCTACCCGAAGCGCAAGCTACTGCCCGAATTCGACGAGGAGGCCGTAGAGCCCCCACAGTCAAAAAGCAAAGAGGCCGCCCGGCCGGATAGACGACCAGATGACAGGCCAAAAGCGACAAGCAGCGCCGCACACAAGCCGACACATGATCCTCGCAAAACAGATGGCCCGGTCAGGTCCATTTATGGGCCAAAAAAGAGGGGCCCAGGAAGCAACACAACACAACGAGTGTTCGAAGATAACAGCACACCCAAGTACAGGGGCGCCACACACCCACTATGTTTCACCGATGAGGTGTTGGATCATGAATTTCCAGCGGGGTTCAAGCCCGTAAACATAGAAGCATACGACGGAACAACAGACCCAGGAGTCTGGATTGAGGATTACATCCTGCACATACATATGGCTAGAGGAGACGATCTCCATGCCATAAAATATTTGCCCCTCAAGCTCAAAGGGCCAGCTCGGCATTGGCTCAAAAGCCTCCCAGAAAATACCATTGGAAGTTGGGAAGAGCTCGAGGACGCGTTTAGAGCAAATTTTCAGGGGACTTATGTCCGCCCTCCGGATGCAGACGATCTAAGTCACATAACCCAACAGCCCGGAGAGTCAGCGCGCAAATTCTAGAACAGGTTCCTCACCAAAAAGAACCAAATAGTCGACTGTCCGGACGCCGAAGCCTTAGCAGCTTTCAAACATAACGTCCGAGACGAATGGCTCGCAAGACACCTCGGCCAGGAAAAGCCAAGAACAATGGCCGCGCTAACAAGCCTCATGACCCGCTTTTGCGCAGGGGAAGATAGCTAGCTAGCAAGATGCAGCACCAGCGATCCGAGTACATCCGAGATCAGAGGTGGAAACGGAAAATCACGGCGCATAAAGGAACAGCGCCGAAATAAACAAAAAAGCCCAAAGAACACAGCGGTCAACGCCGGATTCAAAAGCTCGCGGCCGAACAATAAAACACTGCCTCTTAAGGACAACAGTGAGGAGCTATCCAACCTAAACAAAATTTTGGATCGGATATGTCAAATCCACAGTACTTCCGGGAAGCCTGCAAACCACACCCACCGAGATTGTTGGGTTTTCAAACAGTCCGACCGACTCAACACCGAACACAAGGGTCTCGATGCGCCAAGCGAGGATGACGACGAACCCCACCAGCAGAACGCCGGAAAACAAAAGACTTTCCCACAAGAAGTCAAAACAGTAAACTCACTTCATGTGATAATACGGAACAATAGTGCGGCACCCGCTAAAGCACGCGTCGCACGGTCCACCCCAGCAGAACCCCGAGATTGGATGTTAAAACCAATTACTTTCGACCACCTGGACTATTCCAGAAGTATTCGAAACGCAGGATGGACTGCTCTAATATTGGATCCTATAATCGACGGACTAAAATTTACACAAGTCCTGATGGATGGCGGCAGCGATTTAAACCTGCTATATCCGGACACAATCCGCAAGTTGGGGATAGACCCCACTAAAATTCACCATAGCCGCACTTCCTTCAAAGGAGTGACGCCAGGCCCTTACGCCAAGTGCATGGGCTCCTTACTACTAGAAGTTGTGTTCGAATCACCCGACAACTTCCATCGCGAAAAGCTAATCTTCCATGTCGCCCCATTTAAAAGTAGCCATCAAGCACTGTTGGGACGTAAAGCTTTCGTCCGCTTTAACGCAATACCGCACTACGCGTCTCTTACACTTAAAATGCCCGGTCCACGCGGCATCATCTCATTAAAAGGTCGTTCAAGACCCCGGACACGGCTAGACGAGTCTGGCATAAATAAACTAGGGGCTCCCTAGCCGCACACCCCTTCACAAGGGGTTGTGCGTATAAACAATAAAGAGCTAATAAAAGCTCTGCTTTATTCATTCATTCATATTTCGATTTTTAATACATTCTTTGCACAATTTATTTTCAAACTAAGTTCCTCTCTTTTTACAGATGAACAGCGTGTACACCCGTCCAGGATACGGCACAACGGAGACACAGGCGCAGACGTGCAGCAGGGACCCGTCGCAAGGATTCTTTTCAGATTAAGACCATGCGTAGACCTTTCTTATTGTCTCTTGTTGATTCACATCCCATGTTTTTTTACCATAACCAACGAGGAGGCTGGCGTTTTGGCATCGACCGCGCTAGAAATTCTTGCCCGTACCTGGACACTAGGGGCTTAGGGCATTGTTCTACCCGTTATCATAAAGACCGAATACCTTAGGGAGTGTTCGGCGTCTCGAGTTAGGCCTTATATGCATCAGCTCCGAATCATGTCTTTGGTCAAATGTTGGGTTTGCCCGGCTCCTGTGTTTTGCTGCCTTACGTTCCGTATCATCGGCTAACACGGCACCAGGAGAACTACTGCGATTGTGCCCCGGTTCGGCCGGGTGAGCACCTCAGTAGAGAAAGCCGAAAACTGACTGTCATGATACAGCGAGAGACTGGTCAACCACTCGATCGACTACTGGAATGTTTAGAATTCCTCCGCTTTGACGAAGGACCGTTTCCCGGTCAGGCACATACGCGCCCCGACTTCGGAGAGCGCGGTGCCCCTAGGGGCTATATCGTAGCCCCATCCTCGAACTCCTATGGCTAAGTGAAAGTGATAAAGCATTATAGTCCGGTTGCCTCGTTTGCTACGCTACCACCTCCTTCATAGGACCGAGACGTCGGATTAAGTGTGAAAATGCGCTATTTTTGCAAACACCCCCGCACCTTGTGCGTGGGGGCTGAAGCCGAGGACTGTCATCTTTCAGGTTATACACACGTATACATAAACGGCCGCACAGGAGATATTTCAATACTTGAAACGCACAAGTACAAAAAGCGCTTATATTATAAACATCGTTTTACAAACCATAAATTTCATTTGAACATGACATTCTTTGAGCACTGCGACTCTATTACACGGGCACCACGCAGAACTTCCCCAAAATAGTGCTCGGCGGGTAACCGGCTCTTGTCCGAACCCTGGGTCGCAACAACGGTGGCATCCATCTCCGTCCAGTATGTCTTCACACGGGCGAGGGCCATTCGTGCACCCTCTATGCAGGCCGACCGCTTCATCACCTTGATATGCGGCACCGCCCCAAGGAATTGCTGCAATAAGCCAAAATAACTCTTCGGCTTGGGCCTATCCGGACAGACATGAGCCACGATATCCGTCATGGCAAGTCCGGACAATCTATTCAGCTCAGCCCACTCGGCCAACCGATCAGTCAGCGGAAGTGAACGCTCCGGACTATGGAATTGAGACCAAAAAAGCTCTTCTGTCTCGTGATCCTTTTGACTTCGGAAGTGCACAACAGCATCTGCCGCACTCGCCGCTAAGTCCATATAAGGATCCTCCGGACCCCACAGCTGGCCAAGCTGAGCGCACTTCGGATCTGTAAACCTCCTGCGCAGCAGAAAGGGCTTGCCATCCACAATATCTCCGGCCTGGCGCAGCTCCTCCTTTATAGCCCGCATTGCAGAACGGGCATCCTTGGCTTCGGCAGTGGCCTTCCTCAGGTCTTCTTGCTCCGCTCGGCGTTCTTTTTCAAGAACCTCATAGCGGTCGGTAGCATCTTTCAACTTCACGGCCATTTCGGCCATCCCCTCCCTGCTTCGGCAGTGAGCAGCCCTTTCGGCTTCTAGCTCTTCGGCCGCCCTTAAGGCAGCCGCATCACTCCTTCTGGCCTGCTCCTTGGCTCGAGCAAGTTCTGCCCGAAGGCTCTCCACAGCAACGGCACCATCTGCATTGAGCACACATGTTGTAAGGAGTGGGCTTCAGCTCCCTTACTAGGTGACCACGAAAAAAAAAACTTACCTTGCGACTCGTCAAGTCGCTTGTTGACTAGCGCGATGTCCGCATCCGCAACATCGAGTTGCCGCTTTAGTTCGACAACTCCATCAGTCCGGCTGGCCACCGGACTATCCGCCACCTGCATAGGAAAGGCGAAAATCAATACCTGTGATTTTGATCATCGGCACGCTGTCGCTCTCGACAACCTACCGAGTCTCAGGGGCTACTATCCATACAGGGTGCACTTTATGTGTAAAACTGTCAAAAGGTATGTCATTTTTACGTACCTCAAACCCCGCCAGCAAGCTTCTGACGGCATCATGCAACCCGCCTTCGGCGGACGAAATTCTTCCAATCACCATACTCATCAATGTATGGTGATCTTCTGAGATAGACGCCCTCTCAAGCAGATCCTTCAGCTCCCCTGGCCGTACACCAGTTGGCGCCGAACTCTTCGGCCCTGCCGGACTTGGGGATACCCTCCGTGATGACACCTCAGGGTTGTTCGCTCCACCTGACGGTGCGGCGGATGGTGGCGTCTCGCTCTCCATCATCTCCGGACGAAGATCCCCCGAAGACGAGCTCATCTAAGAAGGACGGAGATCCGAACTACAAGGTAAAAACTTAAGTTATCCTCAGAAGCGCAAATAGGGATGTCCCTTATTACAAACTCTACTTTTTCTACTTACGGCTCGCTCGAGGGCTGATTCCTTAGGGGAGACAGTGCGGCCGGGGCCTCCCAAGACGCAAGACCCTCTGGTGAAGATCTCTTCCCCCGCTTCGGGGCCTTGGCCTCCGGGTTTTCGGAAGCGGTCCTCTTCTCCCCTTGGAAGGAGGGATTCTCGATCCCCCCTTTCTCAAAAGCCTCCTTGGTAGAGGCGGTAGTTCCTCTGTTCTCCCCTTCGCCTTCTTCTGAAGGCGCAACCTCCAGCATCCTGACGAGCACAGGATCCGGCGCGGTCTCTGGGAGGGGGCCGGACACCGTATCAGTTTTGCTTGCGCTATCCACTCCTGTTCAGAGGACAGTTGGTTAAAAGGCGAATCGTAGAAATGCAAACAAACGATATGTCCGGACACAGAGCTACTTACTTGTGTATCCGGGCGATTGCAGCTTAGGCCGGCGTCCTCGGTCAATTCCGGACACACCTCTTGTGATCCGAAGAACAATTTGTACATCTCCACGGGTGTCGTACCCATGAAGTGTTGGAGAATTCGTGGTCCCTCCGGATTAAATTCCCACAGCTGGAGAGGACAATGTTTGCAGGGTAGGAGACGCCTAATCAGCATGACCTGCATCACCACGACCAGATCGATCTCCCTCGCTTGGAGGTCTCGAATCCGGCCCTGCAATAGGGGCACGTCCTTTGACGGCCCCCAGTTGAGCCCTTGGTTGACCCATGACATCAGGCGTCGTGGAGGTCCCGAGTGGAAGATGGGCGGCTGCTTCTGCCTGCTGCCCCTGGGAGCAGTAATATAAAACCACTCCTGTTGCCACAAGCCGAGCTCCTCTTGGAAAGAGCCCTCGGGCCATGGAGCATCGATCGTCCTGTTTACAACTGCCCCGCCGCACTCTGCTTGGCGCCCCTTGATCATCTTCGGCTCCATGTTAACAGTTTTGAGCCACAAACCAAAGTGGGGGTAGTGCGGAGGAAGGCCTCGCAGACGACAATGAATGACGAGATGTGGAGGATGGACTCCGGAGCCAAGTCATGGAAATCCAACCCGTAGTAAAACATGATCCCTCTCACAAAAGGATCCATCGGGAAGCCTAAACCCTGACGGTGGTGGGACACGAACATGACGCTTTCGCCGGGCTCGGGAGTGGGAATGACTTTCCCTTTGGCGGGCAGCCTATGCGAATCTCGTAGGTCAAATACTTGGCTTCTCTCAGCTTTTGCACGTCCTCTTCCGTAACGGAGGAGGGCATCCACCGGCCCTGAAGGTCGTATCCGTACATCGTTGAAGGTCCGAGGCGCTCGAACCTGAGGCTCTGGGTGTTGGAACTCGGGGCGAGGGGCAGATTCGATTGAGGATTGAAGAAAAGAAACGAGCCCTAGTCCCATTATAAAGAGGGAGAATACCAAGGGCCGTCTCCGTGACCGTTTGGGACTCGCCTTCGATAGAGGAGGCGTGGCTACGGGCGCGGTTGGGTTACCCACGTCCGTATTGATGGGAATCCCGGAATAAGGGGAACACAATCTCTGCTTCGACAAGACGTGCCAAGGAAACTGCTTCGCTAAACGCGCTGAGGTGGTATAATAAAAATGATTTAAGTAAAGGCTTGGTGGTGGTGTGACCTCATGCCACAAAGTACGTCAGTAGATTGAGCTTGTCTACATATTATTCTCTCTATGGTGGTATGTGGAATTTATTTTGCAGAGCCGGACACTATCCTGGTGTTCACACTCTTCTATGATTAATTCGGAGGAGGAACCCGCCTTGCAATGCCGAACAATATGCGCACCGGACTCATTGTCATTGAAGCCTGGTTCAGGGGCTACTGAGGGCGTCCTGGACTAGGGGGTGTCCGGATAGCCGGACTATCATCATCGGCCAGACTCCAAGACTATGAAGATACAAGATTGAAGACTTCGTCCCGTGTCCGGATGGGACTTTCCTTGGCGTGGAAGGCAAGCTTGGTGATACGGATATGTAGATCTCCTACCATTGTAACCGACTCTGTGTAACCCTAGCCCTCTCCGGTGTCTATATAAACCGGAGGGTTTTAGTCCGTAGGACGAACATCCATTACAACAATCATACCATAGGCTAGCTTCTAGGGTTTAGCCTCCTTGATCTCGTGGTAGATCCACTCTTGTACTACCCATATCATCAATATCAATCAAGCAGGAGTAGGGTTTACCTCCATCGAGAGGGCCCGAACCTGGGTAAAAACATCATGTCCCTTGTCTCCTGTTACCATCCGCCTAGACGCACAGTTCGGGACCCCCTACCCGAGATCCGCCGGTTTTGACACCGACAGACATGCTGACCAAGGTAGCTCACCTCATTCCCATCCGAACCACCTACCGAGCCGATCAACTCACACAGTTATACTTGTCCATAATAGTCAGTTTGCATGGAGTACCAAGAACTATCACTTTCGACATAGGGTCTCTCTTCGCCTCAGCATTCTGGTCACGTCTCCATCAAGCCTTGGGGACCGCTCTCAGGTATAGCATAGCCTATCATCCTCAGACAGGACGGGCAGATTGAGCGAGTAAATCAAATACTCGAAGATATGCTCCGAGCATGTGCTTTGGCCCAAGGACCCAAGTGGGAATATTGCCTGCCTTATGGTGAGTTCTCCTACAACAACTGTTTCCAGATCAACCTCAAGATGTCACCATTTGAAGCTCTGTATGGCCGTAAGTATCGCACTCCGCTAAACTAGTCTCAAACCAGAGATATCCGCATTTTTGGGACCGATTTAATGATGGAGGCTGAAAAGCAAGCCAAAGAGATTTGCGATAGACTACAATTGGCTAAGTCCCGACAAAAGAGCTACTATGATTCAAAGAATCGACCGATCAGTTTTGAACCCGGAGAATATGTGTACCTCAGAGTCACCCCGATGAAAGGAGTTAAAAGATTCCAAAGTCGAGGAAAGATTGCACCCAGATATATTGGTCCGTTCCTAGTTATGTCCAGAGTTGGTACCGTGGCTTATCAGTTGGAATTACCCTCGGAATTGTCAGAAGTGCACAATGTGTTCCATGTCTCATAGTTGAGAAGGTGTATCTCGCCACCTGAGAAAAGGACTAATATGGCAGAGATAGAGCTTGCTAAGGATTTAACCTATGAGGAGAAACCGTTCTGGATATTGGATGAGATGGAAAGGGTCACCCGCAGTAAGGCAATCAAATTTTATAAGGTACAGTGGGAGCATCATACTAAGGAAGAAGCAACTTTGGAAAGAGATGACTTTTTAAAGGCAGCTTATCCAGAATTGTTTTCCCGAGCAATCGAATCTCGAGGATGAGATTCATCCTAAGTGGGGGAGGTTTGTGACATCCTGGTTTTTGCCCTCTTTCTTTTTCTGGATTTCATTGCCATTTGATTTGAATTTGGAGTTTTGAATCAACTCAGTTGGACTTAATCACTTGGGCATGTCCTTGATGTTCACCCAAGTGACTCACCTCTCTTTCACACACATCATTTCCTCTCTGATATATCCCAAAATAGCCATAGGAATATTTTTCATAAATGAAAAATATTCATTTCCCTCTCTGAAAATCACTTCAGCAACTTATGCTCCAAAGCAACCCTCATTTTTCTTGGCCATAAAAATCTGAGAAAATCCCTGAATATTCTTTGAACCTTGCCACACCTCCCTGTGCAAAAATATTTCATAGTTCTTTGGAATATTTTTGCTACAGAAAATCTTTTCTGTTCTGACCAGAAAATGCACTTTACAAAGGAAGTGTATTTTTCCTTGATCCAATGAAGCTGAAAAATTTAGGGCTTCATTACCCTCCTAAGAAACCCTTAACCTCCAAAGATGAGCCCTAAAACCCTTCTAGAATTCTCTCATTTAACCTCACGAGTCCGAAAACTTGCCAAGATGATACACTCACACATAGCCCACCTGTGATCAACTCAAGACCTTGGAGCAACCCAAACCATCAAGGACTACACGCCAAACATGAATTTAATGCACGGCGTGGCTGTATGCCATAGTTCACGCGGTGACCACGCGTGTGCACCATGCCAGGCTGCTTGTCGATGCGCTCTGGATGCCGCCGATGCTCCTATTGTGCGCATGCTCGCTTCCCCGCTCACCGCACCTTACCAAACCCCACCACCATCATTGTCTCGACACCCTTAACTCCGCCCTGGCACTCACCGATGTCGGAGCTCGCCGCAGCGAGCATGGGCATGATGCGGCCAACCATACAGTGCACCCGTGCGCCTGCTCTCGTTGCCACCCACCTCCTGTGCTCGTCCCCGCTCGCCCACAGTGGCCGCGTGAGCCATGGCTGCTTCTCCCCCTCTCACTGACGCCATTCTTCGTGGGGCTTCGTCTCCAGAGAACTCCGGCGGAGCACCGAGCCCCCTCCTCCCTCGCCTATAAATAGAGCCCCTCTCGGCCTCTTCGGGCATCACCTCACACTCACATACTCACCACGACTTTGTAGATAGCCGCAGCCGGCCGGGCAGGCTCTGACCGTCGTTCCCAATCGGAGTTCGCCGGCGATCCACTCCATTGCTTCCCACCTCTCCAGAGCTGCTCGAGCTCGACTAGCTTCTCTGGCATGTCCCTAGTGAACCTATGGTGCGTGCTGGTGCAGTTGGAGCCCCTGGACTCGCCTCAGCTCGTCATCTTCTTCCTCTCTGGTGAACCCCAATCGCAGTCGCCGCTGGAGGCCAAGATTCTGAGCCCCTCCATCCACCCCTAGCCACGTTTCGGGTACGTACTGGCTCCCCGTAGTCTTGCGCATCCATCCCCCAACCACGGCGGTGGCCGACCTCTCCTCACCGTAGAATCGCCGGCACATCGCCGCCCTCCTCTGTTTCTCCCTCTCTCTCTCTCTCTCTCTCTCTCTCTCTCTCTCTCTCTCTCTCTCTCTCTCTCTCTCTCTCTCTCTCTCTCTCTTTAAAACTGACAGTGGGGGCCCACCGTCAGCCTCTCAGCTGCGCCCGAAGCAGTATAAGTGGTGGCGCCCCGCGGAAATGCGCCTTCGACGTCACCCCCCCCCCTTTGTTTTCTTTTTATTTGATTTTAATTCAAATTTTGACCAGAAACTTCAACCAGCCACAACTTTTAAACCATAAGTCCAAATGAATTGATTCTTTTTACATTGTGTTTGTCTTGGAATTCTCTAGCAACACACAAAAGTTGAGATTGTTCTCTGTTGTCTAGAATTTCTGGTGATTTCAGAAGTGTTCTTGATATTTTATTTTTGTGGTTTTATTTATTTTCAGAGGAAGAAGCTTGCCTTGAAGGAAACCAGGAGGAGTGTGGCCCTCCTTTGTGCTAAGGAAAGCAACACAAATATTTGCATGGTGTCATTTCAATATTTATGATTTTCCAACTTGAATATGAGTTATTTCATGCATTTAATCATTTAAATGAATAATGTTTATGCTAGTTTACTTTTCATGCTTGAAGTGCCTAGTTTACAGTAGTGTTTGAATGCATGAACTAGTATGAGGCAGTAGAAGTATTTTTGATAGCATGGTTATGTCATGGTTATGATCGGTATCATTTTCATATATGAGTTATTGATTTTAATATGTTAATGGCATAACTAAAATGATGAGGTAGAAAACCAGTGAAGTTGAAACCAGTGAGTTAAAGTGATGAGTAGTGCAAGTAGCATGATTCTATGATGTTGATCCGTTTACTTTAGTGCTATGTTGATATAGTGCATGTCACATAGTTGCATGATCATGGCAAATAGTGACTCGAAGTTCTTTCAAGTCAAGTTAAACTCAACTTGAACATAATGTTGATCCGGTCATGGTACCACTGAATCGAGCTTCCCAGTGCAATCACATTTGCCTTTATGGGAAGGTTTTCTTCGGTTCATTGCCATGCCTCTGGTCGGTGCCTCCAACTAGGGAAGGTTATGGGCATGTGGTACCCTGGCCCGGTAAGCAGACATAACCTTGTGTGCCCGTTGTTGTTGTTATGGTACCTTGTCCCCATTTGGGACCGTTGATTTGTTTTGCCACGATGGTGGCCGTTGGATGTCTTTGGTAGAAATTGGGGCCACCCATGACTTAGCCCAAGAGGGGAGTTGGTTGGAGTAGCCGAGAGAGTGTCGTGTCAATGGGAGGGTTCTGTCGGAATGTCGTTGGTCCACCCGGATGGGAGAGTGAGGCCATGGGTTCTGTGGTGTGGGTACAATGTACTAACCTCTGCAGAGTGTTTATTAATCTATCGACAGCCGCGTCCTCGGTTACGGACACAGCTCGTAAGTAGGTCACACCATGGGTCAACATAAACAAGCTAATCTTGCACACTAAATATACACTATGGCACTGGTTGTGATGAGATCGTTGAGACCATGAGATGGTCGTTGTTGTGGAAACCAAGAGTTGGTTCCGTTTGTGATCCGGGACTGGTCACCGTAATGTTGAGATTGATATTGTTTGTGATTCGGGAGTGATCACCGTTTTGATGATGTTGGTTACGAGGTAACCCGTTTGGTAAGTGAGTCTGAGGGACTCGATGCACGAGCATGTTCACTGCATGAGTAGTATGTTGATGCTTTGCATGAGTAGTATGTCGAGGTTTTGCATTTAGCCTACTTAATTGTCATATTATTGTTTGCCACTATGCTTTTACTTGTCGTGAGCTTGCAAGTACATTCAATGTACTGACCTGGCGTGTCATGCCAGATTTCAGGAAAGTCTTACCAGATCGGAGTGCTTCCCATGTCTAGATCGTGTCCACATCTGTGTCCATGTGCTATGGAGTTCCACTTTGTCGTTGCTCCGCTGCCGCGTAGTTGTCATGATCGAGGCCCCCTCACGTTCATTAAATAATGTACATATTGTTCAGCAGCACTGTGCGTGCCGCTTGGCCTCGCTTCTTGATGTAATATCGAACCTATGTTTTCGCTAGCATCAATAAAGCGGTTGTTTCTGTACCAAGTTGTTGTGTGTTGCCAGAAGACTAGATCTCTGGGCTGGCAATGCAAGGTAAACTGGTTGCTCTGAGCTGGGGTGCCACAAGCTGCTCAATGGTGGGAAAGCCACAGGGGTATGTTGCGTGCAAAGTCTATAACCACTTGGCAGGAATTTCATTTAGCCTTTCGTGCACGGCAAATTCCTCAAGGTTTGATAGACCAGAAGAAGGAGTTTTGCAAACTCTCATAGGGCACAATGACTATGGATGAATATCAGAGAAAATTCCTTGAATTATTTTGCTATGCTGAGGATGACGTCTGCACTGACGCTCGCAAGCAGGAGAAATTCCATGAAGTACAGCGTCCTGATATAAAGCTCGCACTTGTTGCTCATGATTGCGCAGACTTTGCAATGCTTGTCAGCCAAGCTTTCCGAACTAAAACTGGTCTGACTGAGTACCAGGAGTTGCTCAAGTGTACCAGAGATGGTGGCCCATCCTTGAGTTAGGCTGCTCAGAAACGTCGAGTCTGGATCCCACACAATGTTCATCACCGGCCTACTCCAACACCAAGGCCGTCTTATGTTGCACCTCGTCTGCCTCCGCTGCCGAGTCAACTAACAATTCAGGGTGAACAGTCCAATGTTGTAGCTCCTCCCCCCCCCCCCATAATGATGGTTTATGCCACAAGTGTGGACAGCCAGGGCACCGTGCTTTCAACTGTCGCCAGGGTCAGCCACAGAATTCATCACGTCGTCCTGTTGACCGTAAGAAGGGCCGTCGAAACCATCATACCCGTAGTTGTAGTGCCAGGCCGCCTACGGTGACTCGTGGTCAAGTCTCCCATTTAGAATCATTATAACTGAGCAACTTTCGAGCCCTCCCAGGCCATCAACATGCACAGCCGTTTGATCCTCACTTTTTGCCATTTTTGCCCGTCGGATTGGCCCTGGATCGCACGTACGCTCGCTTCGTTCGCTGCAATTGAGCCCCAACTGAAAGGGCCGCTGCTCCGGGGATTTTTTTGGGCCTCCGTCGTTAAATCGGGTTTAATGGCCTTCTATCACGCGGCTATCGCAGCCCCCTCTTTTAGTTCACAAGGTCGCGTGGCGGCTCCTCGCGACCGCTTGGGTTCTGATCCGATCAATGCGGGAAGGACGACTCCCATGGCCACCGCTCTAGATTCTGGCCGACGCGACGAACGGCCTGGCCGGCGAGAAGATCTGGCAGCCGCTCGTGATGCGGGTGAATCAGGGGCCGGCGGATCCAGCCGACGCGGTCGTCCGCTTGCGAATTGGAAATGGAGGGACGCGATCGATGATGGCCGGCGCCTCATCTGCTGGATACTCGGCAACGATGCCGCGGCCTTTAGGTTTGGTTACGAGTGCGCGGTCCATGGTTCTGCTACGGTCCGTTGAAAGGTAACCACACCTAGCCTCCCTGCCGCCCTTTCCTCCCATGAGCACCATTATGTTGAACCTAATTTTCACCTTTTTGTGCAGATCAGACATCATGGTTTTTGTCATTACCCTGCCACTATTCATCCGAAGAGATGGAGATGAGGTTGCTGTTTGACCATGATACGAAGAGGTAAAACATAACCAGCTAGGTTGTTCTGCATGTCTTGCCAATTTAATTGTTTTAGATTAGACTACTAATTAAAAAAATCATCTGCTCAGTGTCTTTGGGATTGGAGGATAATAACTGGGTTCAAAGCATTTTGCTTCCTGACAAAGTAATAGTTGTGCAACACATTGATTAAACAAGTGAGTAGCAAGCCAGAAATGACCCGTAAGACATTCTTTTGTATTTGATAGGGCCACTTATTTCATCAATCCATTGTTGGTAGGTGGAGAATTTACTATTTATTCAGATGGCAAAGAAGCACTGATCTGCAGTTAAAGTGATGCCGAAATTCTGGAACCTGAGGAAGAGAAGCATGTTTTCACAAAATTATGAGAAGATCTGCTAATATTGTAATAATATACCCCATTTGAATAGACTACGTTTTCTGCATTGTGCGCTCTTGTCTCAATTGCTACAAGTACTTTTGACAAAATGCTATTTATCTGTTCAAGTTAATCTGAGGAATTGGTACTATTTGTAAGCCTATTTCATCCGATCTTGTCTCTTTAATTATTTTTGAGTATATAATTTTTCTGACTTCTTCATGCCACGAAATACAACGCGAATTTATTACATGCTTATATGTATGGTGTATGGTGTTTATTTTTCTTTTGGTGGTTCATTTCTTCTTTACGAGAAGTATGTAATACATTGAATGCAAACATA
This sequence comes from Triticum aestivum, assembly GCF_018294505.1. Lineage (NCBI taxonomy): Eukaryota > Viridiplantae > Streptophyta > Magnoliopsida > Poales > Poaceae > Triticum > Triticum aestivum. The sequence continues at coordinate 439,868,368 of NC_057813.1, read as the reverse complement.
GCAGAACCTGTATTCTAGGATTTTACATGCTCATATGCATGGTGTCATCTCTAACAAGGTACAATATTTTCAAAAGGATTAGTGCTGAAGTTCTACAGAATTACGCAGACATAGTTTGTTTTGTTGACCTAAGAACACGACTTCTCTTTATTTTCTCTCCTAAGGCTTTGAGCTCCGTGGAAGCTATTTCTATGATGAAAGGGGTGAGAACTTAGTCCTTTAGATAAGGAACATACATAAATTATTTCAAAACTGTATCATTTGGGAAACAAATAATAGTTCCGTCAATTAGCATCGATTAGTGACATATGAGTAACCCTCACTTTGTCTCAATGAAATCTTGCCGCTATTCATTCAAAGACAGTAACTTTTCTAAGCAATGTGGTCTATTTCTGCTCAGTGGAGCCTCGGTGGATCTTTATCACAATCATTATCGGACGAGCTTGTGACTTTGAGAGGACACCATTCCATTTATCACGAGTTAATGGGGAAATGCTACAGAAACTTAAATATGAAATTCAAGTTTTCACATAGTTATTTCCTCAATCATATATTTTTAATAACTTCCGTTTCAACTATTGCTTCCACTTTTGTGGCTATTTATTCGAGAATGCAGCTCGCTATGAATACACAACAAGGATGACATTGAGGCCATCAGGACACACCGGTTAATGTCCAAGCACTGGCAGCCTGATGCCTAAGATAATTGTATAATTTGGCACCCCAAATCTCAATGTGTTATGTGAAATCATACTGTATTTACTTTATGATTGTTTCATTCTTACCCTCCTCAAAGTGGAACATTGTGATTCTGTGCACATGTTTTTTTTCAATTATATCTCCATGGGACTAGCATTCTTATGTTACGGCTCATTTTTGTTTAAATTCACAGATGCCACAAAGCAAGTTGGGGCCGTAACGGTTTGTTTGCCTATTGAATATGAATTACTGCTTTATTTTCCCTGCCTAACCATTATTCCCATGTGTGGTGTGCTATTCCTGCTGCTACAGCTTGCATCAATACAAAATGTAGATTAACTACACCAGCATGTATTCCTTAGTTACCGTCACTATGTGAACTTTGTTGGAAGAGTATTTCTGTGTGGCATGAGAAGAAGTTGGATGGATTTATTTTAGCAAGATTTTGTACATATTATGCCTTACTATTGTACTGGCACTATTATCTTAAATTAGATGTATGGAATTTGCGAAGATATAAATATTATGTTGAAGATAGAACAAAGTTGTGATGGTTATAGATAGTATAAAATTTTCTCAATATTTCTACCATTCTTTTGTTAAGATATTTTTAAGATGGGTGGGTGCAGCAATGCGCTGTAATTAATCTGTACAATATCATTGTATAGCAAAATTAGGTGCTTTTGGAGGAAATTAATTTGGTCTGATGCTTATATTTTCACTTGGACAAAACTCTTAACTATATATATTTGATTCCTTAGTTTTATTTGCATGCAAAACTACATATTTTGGTCACAAATATGCCGAAGGTAATGCAGAAAATTGTCTTCCTGTAAAGCCTATTTAATTTTTCCTCTTGTCAATTTAATCCAAAATTTATATTCGTACCGTTTTATTGGATGAACTAAGGAGACAGCATGCGCTATTAAGGTTTGTGCTGGGGTCCATGTCCAATGCAAACAAATAAGGCCAAAACCAAGCCAAAGGAGACTAGATGGAACTTCCAGTCTACACCCTCTCATTTCATAATAAACAGGAGCTACATGTTTTACATAAATTTCTAACTCTATCAAACAACAATCAAAATGGACGGGCGCGGCAACGCGCACCATCAAAGATCTAGTGTCAAGATTGAAGAAGCTCGTGAGTCCCCAAAAATCATGATGGGTACCCTTCGCGTTAATTCAGTGTCAGCATCTATTCTCTTTGATTCAGGAGCATCACATGCTTTTGTGTCCCAACAATTTGCTCAGTCACATGAGTTATAGATGGAGAAATTACCCACTCCTTTAGCGGTTCAATTTCCAGGATCCAAGTGGCAAACCACGATGTTAAGCCCTCACAACCAAATCAAAATTGGAGGTCTACTATTTTTGGCTTCTCTCATTGTACTCGGACCTTCCAACATAGACATCATTCTTGGTATGGTTGGTTGATAGCCCATAATGCTTTGATTGACTATGCTACCAAGAAAGTCCAGCTCACTCACCCTTCTGGACAGACTGTCCAATACTCAGCCCGAACAGCTCAGGATGCCGAGAACCTGATATATGTTCTGAATGCATTGAATGCTTCACCTCTTGAGGGAATAGAGAAAATTCCAGTTGTTCATGATTTCAAAGATGTCTTCCCAAAAGAACTTCCAGGAATACCCCCTCCTAGAGCTGTCGAATTCATCATAGACTTGAAACCGGGCACTACTCCTATTGCCAAGCGACCCTACAAGATGCTGTCGCAGAACTCCTTGAGCTTAAGGAGGAAACCGACAAATCTCTTAGCAAGGGTTTTATTCATCCTAGTTCATATGCTTGGGGAGCACCTTCCCTCTTTGTCAAGAAGAAGGATGGTACTAATCATTTGGTCCAAGATATACCGGCCTATCAACCAGGCAACAATTTAGCACAAGTATCCGCTTCCCAGAATCAACGATCTGTATGATCAACTTGCTGGTTCCTCGGTATTCTCTAAACTTGATTTGAGGTTGGGTTACCACCAGATTCGGGTTCGTGAAGAGGATATTCCCAAGACCGCATTCGTTACTCACTATGGTTCATACGAGTACACCGTCATGTCTTTCAGCTTAACAAATGCTCCAGCAACATTCTCCTGATTGATGAACTTTATATTCATGGAATACCTCAACAAGTTTGTCGTGGTCTATCTGGATAATATCCTGGAATATTCGAAGAATAAAGAAGAGCATGCTGAACATCTTTGCCTTGTGCTGGAAAAGCTTTGCGAACATCAACTCTATGCAAAGTTTTCTAAGTGTGAATTCTGGCTTCCCGAAGTGACCTATCTTGGGCATGTCATTGCCAAGGATGGTATTGCCATCAACCCCGAGCAGCTCAGGCTATTCTCAATTGGACTCCTCCGAAGAATGTCAAACAAGTCAGAAGTTTTCTCGAACTCGCCAGCTATTGTCGTCAATTTGTCGAGAACTTCTCCAAGATTGCCAAGCCCCTGGCTGGTCTGCTTCACAAAGGCGTCAAGTTCGATTGGACAGAAAAGTGTCAGGAAAGATTCCAGGTGCTCAAAGACAAGCTGACTTCTGCCCCAATGCTTGCTCCACCTGATACTAAGGACTTCCAATTTACTGCAATGCTTCACGTCAAGGATTAGGCAGTGTCCTCATGCAAGAGCGTAGAGTGATTGGTTATGCCTCTTGTCAATTGCGCCCTCATGAAGAGAACTACCCAGTTCATGACCTTGAGCTTGTTGCTGTCATACATGCACTAAAACAGTGGCGACATTACCTTCTTGGTAATCATTGCGAGATCTTCACCGACCACCAAAGTCTGAAGTACCTGTTTACTCAGCCAGATTTGAACCTTCGTCAATAGAGATGGATGGAGACAGTAGCAGACTTTGATTTCAGTATTTCCTATACCCCAGGCAAGGCTAATGTAATGGCTGATGCTTTAGCCGCAAGTCATATTGCAACCATCTCAAGGTTCGCAAAGTTCAGCCCTCGCTTGTTGAAGAATTTAGAAAGATGAACCTCCATACTGTTCCTCCAGGTGCACTCGCTCCCCCTCCTGGAGAGCATCAAGATGAACCTCCGTGTTGTTCCCCAGGGTTCCCTCAATACCCTAGTTGTCGAGCCAGATCTCATGGAGAGCATCAAGAGACTGCAGAAGTATGAATCTCAAGTTGAGAAGATTAAGCGGTACCTCGCAGAAGGAAGGCCCTCGTTCTTCATTGTTGAAGATGATGACACCTTGTTCTTTAAAGGTCGCCTAGTGGTTCCTTCAAAAGACAACCTGGATATGATTCAGGAAGTTATGAAAGAAGCTCATGATACGCCTCTGTCTATTCATCCGTGTAGCACCAAGATGTACCAAGACATTCGTCAAAGATTCTGGTGGTCAAACATGAAGCAAGACATTGCTCGCTATGTTGTTGAATGTGACGTTAGCCATCGTATCAAAGCAGAACATCAAAGGCCTGTTGGAACTCTGCAACCTATCTCTATTCCTGAATGGAAATGGGACCATGTTGAAATGGACTTCATCACTAGATTTCCCAAATCGCATAAGGGTAATGATGCTATACTTGTTGTCGGTGTCAAAACCGGCGGATCTCGGGTAGGGGGTCCCAAACTGTGCGTCTAGGCGGATGGTAATAGGAGACAAGGGACACGATGTTTTTACCCAGGTTCGGGCCCTCTCGATGGAGGTAAAACCCTACTCCTGCTTGATTAATATTAATGATATGGGTAGTACAAGAGTGGATCTACCACAAGATCAAGGAGGCTAAACCCTAGAAGCTAGCCTATGGTATGATTGTTGTAATGGTTGTTCGTCCTACGGACTAAAACCCTCCGGTTTATATAGACACCGGAGAGGGCTAGGGTTACACAGAGTCTGTTACAATGGTAGGAGATCTACATATCCGTATTGCCAAGCTTGCCTTCCACGCCAAGGAAAGTCCCATCCGGACACGGGACGAAGTCTTCAATCTTGTATCTTCATAGTCTTGGAGTCCGGCCGATGATGATAGTTCGGCTATCCGGATACCCCCTAGTCCAGGACTCCCTCAGTAGCCCCTGAACCAGGCTTCAATGACGACGAGTCCGGCGCGCATGTTGTCTTCGGCATTGCAAGGCGGGTTCCTCCTCCGAATAATTCATAGAAGATTGTGAACACTAGGATAGTGTCCGGCTCTGTAAAATAAATTCCACATACCACCGTAGAGAGAATAATATGTACACAAGTTCAATCTGCTGACGTATTTTGCGGCGTGACGTCACATCACTACCAAGCCTTTACTTGAATCGTTTTTATTATACCACCTCAGCGCGTTTAGCGAAGCGGTTTCCTTGGCACGTCTTGTCGAAGCAGAGATCGTGTTCCCCTTATTCCGGGATTCCCATCAATACGGACGTGGGTAACCCAACCGTGCCCGTTGCCACGCCTCCTCCATTGAAGGTGAGTTCCAAACGGTTCCGGGGACGGCTCCTGGTATTCTCCCTCTTTATAATGAGACCAAGGCTCGTTTCTTTTCTTCAACCCTCAATCGAATCTGCCCCTCGCCCCGAGTTCCAACACCCAGAGCTCCAGATTCGAGCGCCCCGAACCTTCAACAATGTCCGGCTCCGACCTACAGGGCGGTGGATGCCCTCCTCCATCACGGAAGAGGACGTGCTAAAGCTGAGAGAAGCCAGGTACCTGACCTACGAGATTTCGCATAGGTTGCCTACCAAAGGGCAAGTCATTCCTACTCCCGAGCCCGGCGAGAGCGTCGTGTTCGTGTCCCACCTCCGTCGGGGTTTAGGCTTCCCGATGGATCCTTTTGTGAGAGGGCTCATGTTTTATTATGGGCTGGAATTCCATGACTTGGCCCCGGAGTCCATCCTCCATATCTCAACGTTTATTGTCGTCTGCAAGGCCTTCCTCCGCACTACCCCTCACTTTGGTTTGTGGCTCAAAACCTTCAACGTGGAGCCGAAGATGATTGAGGGGCGTCAAGTAGAGTGCGGCGGGGCGGTCATAAACAAGAGGGCCGATGCTCCATGGCCCGAGGGCTCTTTTCAGGAGGAGCTCGGCTTATGGCAGCAGGAGTGGTTCTATATTACCGCTCCCAGGGGCAGCAGGCAGAGGCCGCCGCCCGTCTTTCGCCCGGGTCCTCCACAGCGGCTGACGTCATGGGTCAGCAAAGGGCTTGACTGGGGGCCGTCCAAGGACGTACCCCTATTGCAGGGCCGGATTCGAGACCTCCAAGGGAGGGAGATCAATCTGGTCGTGGTGACGCGGGTTATGCTAATTAGGCGTCTTCTGCCCTGCAAACGTCGCCCTCTCCGCCTGTGGGAGTTCAATCCGGAGGGACCACGAGCTCTCCAACACTTCATGGGTACGACACCCGTGGAGATGTACAAATTATTCTTCGGATCACAAGAGGTGTGTCCGGAATTAACCGAGGACGCCGGCCTAAGCTGCAATCGCCCGGATACTCAAGTAAGTAGCTCTGTCTCCGGACATACCGTTCGTTTGCATATCTTGGATTTGCCTTTTAACCAATCGTCCTTTGAACAGGAGTGGATAGCGCAACCAAAACTGATACGGTGTCCGGCCCCCCTCCTGGAGACCGCGCCGGATCCCGTGTTGGTCAAGATGCTGGAGGTTGCGCCTTTAGAGGAAGGCGAAGGGGAAAATAGAGAAACTACCGCCTCTACCAAGGAGGCTTTCGAGAAAGGGGGGATCGAGAATCCCTCCTTCCACGGGGAGAAGAGGACCGCTTCCGAAGACCCGGAGGCCAAGGCCTCAATGCAGGGGAAGAGATCTTCACCGGAGGGTCCTACGCCTGGGGAAGCCCCGGCCGCGCTATCTCCCCTAAGGAATCAGCCCTCCAGTGAGCCGTAAGTAGAAAAAGTGGAGTTTTGTAATAAGGGACATCCCTATTTTTCTTCTGAGGATAACCAAAGTTTTTACCTTGTAGTTCGGATCTCCGTCCTTCTCAGCTGAGCTCGTCTTCGGGGGACCTTCGTCCAGAGATGATGGAGAGCGAGACGCCTCCATCTGCCGCACCATCAGGCGGGGCGGACGACCCTGAGGTGTCGTCACGGAGGGTATCCCCGAGTCCGGCACGGCCGGAGAGTTCGGCACCAACTGGTGTACGGCCGGGGGAGCTGAAGGATCTGCTCGAGAGGGCTTCTATCTCAAAAGGTCACCGTACATTGATGAGTACGGTGGTTGAAAGAATTTCATCCGCCAAGGGCGGGTTGCGTGATGCCATCAGAAGTTTGCTGGCGGGGTTTGAGGTACGTAAAAATGACATACCTTTTGACAGTTTTGCACATAAAGTGCACCCTATATAGATAGTAGCCCCTGAGACTCGGTATGTTGTCGAAATCGACAGCGTGCCGAGGATCATAATCCCAGGTATTAATTCTCGCCTTTCCTACACAGGTGGCGGGTAGTCCGGTGGACAGCCGGACTGATGGAGTTGCCGAACTAAAGCGGCAACTGGATGTTGCGGATGTGGACATCGCGCTGGTCAATAAACGACTTGACGAGTCACAAGGTAGGTTGTTTCTCCGTGGTCACCTAGTAAGGGAGCTGATGCCCATTCCTTACAACATGTATGCTTGATGCAGATGGTGCCGCTGCGGTGGAGGACCTTCGGGCAGAGCTTGCTCGAGCCAAGGAGTAGGCCAGAAGGAGTGATGCGGCTGCCTCGAAGGCAGCCGAAGAGCTAGAAGCCGAAAGGGCTGCTCACTGCCGAAGCAGGGAGGAGATGGCCGGAATGGCCGTGAAGCTAAAGGATGTTACCGACCGCTATGAGGTTCTTGAAAAAGAACGTCGAGCGGAGCAAGAAGACCTGAAGAAGGCCACCGCCGAAGCCAAGGATGCCCGTTCTGCAATGAGGGCTATAAAGGAGGAGCTGCGTCAGGCCGGAAACATTGCGGCTGGCAAGCCCTTTCTGCTGTGCAGGAAGTTCACAGATCAGAAGTATGCTCAGCTTGACCAGCTGTGGGTCCGGAGGATCCTTATCTGGATTTGGCGGCAAGTGCGGCGGATGCAGTTGTGCACTTCTGAAGTCAAAAGGATCGCGAGACGGAAGAGCTTTTTTTGTCTCAATTCCACAGTCCGGAGCGTTCACTTCCGTTGACCGAATCGGTTGGCAAAGTGGGCTGAGCTGAATAGATTGTCCGGATTGGCCATGACGGATGTAGTGACTCATCTGTGGCCGGATAGGCCCAAGCCAAAGAGTTATTTTGGCTTATTGCAGCAATTCCTTGGGGCGGTGCCGCATATCAAGGCGATGAAGTGGTCGACATGCATAGAGGGTGCACGGATGGCCCTCGTCCGTGTGAAGACATACTGGACGGAGATGGATGCCACCGATATTGCAACCCGGGGTTCGGACAAGAGCCGGTTACCCGCCGAGCACTATTTTGGGGAAGTCCTGTAGGGTGCTCGTGTAATAGAGTCGCAGTGCTCAAAAAATGTCATGTTCAAATGATCTTTATGGTTTGTAAGACGATATTCATAATATGAGTGCTTTTTATACTTCTGCGTTCAAGTATTGAAATATCTCATGTGCGGCCATTAATGTATACTTGTGTATAACCTGAAAGATGGCAGTCTTCGGCTTCAGCCCCCACGCACATGGTGCGGGGGTGTTTGCAAAATAGCGCATCTTCACACTTAATCCAACGTCTTGGTCCTGTGAAGGAGGTGGTAGCGTAGCAAACGAGGCAACCGGACTATAATGCTTTATCACTTTCACTTAGCCATAGGAGTTCGAAGGTGGGGCTACGACATAGCCCCTATGGGCACCGCGCTTTCCGAATTCGGGGCGCGTATGTGCCTGACTGGGAAACGGTCCTTCATCAAAGCGGAGGAATTCTAGACATTCCAGTAGTCGATCGAGTGGTTGACCAGTCTCTCGCTGTATCATGACAGTCAGTTTTCGGCTTTCTCTACCGAGGTGCTCGCCCGGCCGAACCGGGGCACAATTACAGTAGTTCTCCTGGTGCCGCGTTAGCCGATGATACGGAACGTAAGGCAGCAAAACACAGGAGCCGGGCAAACCCAACATTTGACCAAAGACATGATTCGGAGCTGATGCATATAAGGCCTAACTCGAGACGCCGAACACTCCCTAAGGTATTCGGTCTTTATGATAATGGTCAGAACAATGCCCTAAGCCCCTAGTGTCCAGGTACGGGCGAGAATTTCTGACGCGGCCGATGCCAAAACACCAGCCTCCTCCTTGGTTATAAAAAAAATCGGGGGATGTGTATCAACAAGAGACAGTAAGAAAGGTTTACGCAGGGTCTTAATCTGAAAAGAATACTTGCAACGGGTCCCTGCTGCACGTCTGCGCCTGTGTCTCCATTGTGTTGTATCCTGGACGGGTGTAGCACGTTGTTCATCTGTAAAAGAGAGGAACTTAGTTTGAAAAGAAATCGTCCGAAAAATGTATTTAAAACAGAGTATGAATAAATGAATAAAGTTGAGCTTTTATTGGCTCTTATTATTCATACGCACAGCCCCTTGTGAAGGGGTATGTGGCTAGGAAGCCCCTAGTTTATTTGTGCCGGACTCGCCTAGCCGTGTCTGGGGTCTTGAGCGACCTTGTAAGGAGATGATGCCGCGTGGACCGGGCATTTTAAGTGTAAGAGACGCGTAGTGCGGTATTGCGTTAAAGCGGGCGAAAGCTTCACGTCCCAATAGTGCTTGATGGCTACTTTTAAATGGGGCGACATGGAAGATTAGCTTTTCGCGACGGAAGTTGTCGGGTGATCCGAACACAATTTCTAGTAGTAAGGAGCCCGTGGACTTGGTGTGAGGGCCTGGCGTCACTCCTTTGAAGGAAGTGCGGCTATGGCGAATTTTAGTAGGGTCTATCCCCAACTTGCGGATTGTGTCCGGATATAGCAGGTTTAAATCGCTGCCGCCATCCATTAGGACTTGTGTAAATTGTAGTGCGTCAATTATAGGATCCAATATCAGAGCAGTCCATCCTGCGTTTCGAATACTTCTGGAGTAATCCAGACGGTCGAAAGTAATTGGTTTTGACATCCAATCTCGGGATTCCGCTGGGGTGGACCGTGCGGCATGCGCTTTGGTAGGTGCCACCCTATTTTTCCTTGTTATCACTTGAAGTGAATTCACTGTTTTGACCTGTTGTGAGAAGTCCTTTTGTTGTCTGGCGCTCTGCTTGTGGGGTTCGTCATCGTCCTCGCTCGATGGATCGAGGCCCTTGTGTTCGGTGTTAAGTCGGTCGGACTGCTTGAAGACCCAACAATCTCTGTGGGTGTGGTTTGCAGGCTTCCCGGGGGTACTGTGAATTTGGCATATCCTATCCAAGATTTTGTTTAGGTTGGATAGCTTGTCGCTGTTGTCCTTAAGAGGCAGTGTTTTGCTGTTCGGCCGAGAGCTTTTGAATCCGGCGTTGACCACCATGTTCTTTGGGCCATCTTCCTTATTTCGGCGCTGATCTTTTCTGCGTCGTGATTTTCCATTTCCATCTCTGATCTCGGATGTACTCGGGTCGCTGGTGCTGCATCTTGCCAGCCAGCTATCTTCCCCCGCGCAAAAGCGGGTCATGAGGCTTGTTAGCGCGGCCATTGTTCTTGGCTTTTCCTGGCCGAGGTGTCTAGCGAGCCATTCGTCTCGGACGTTATGTTTAAAAGCTGCTAAGGCTTCAGCGTCCGGACAGTCGACTATTTGGTTCTTTTTAGTGAGGAACCTGTTCCAGAATTTGCGCGCTGACTCTCTGGGATGTTGAGTTATGTGACTTAAATCGTCTGCATCCGGAGGGCGGACATAAGTCCCGTGAAAATTTGCTCTAAACGCGTCCTCGAGCTCTTCCCAACTTCCAATGGTGTTTTCTGGGAGGCTTTTGAGCCAATGCCGAGCTGGCCCTTTGAGCTTGAGGGGTAGGTATTTTATGGCGTGGAGATCGTCTCCTCTAGCCATATGTATGTGCAGGATGTAATCCTCAATCCAGACTCCGGGGTCTGTTGTTCCGTTGTATGCCTCTATGTTTACGGGCTTGAATCCCGCTAGAAATTCATGATCCAGCACCTCATCGGTGAAACATAGTGGGTGTGCAGCGCCCTTGTATTTAGGTGTGCCGTTATCTTCAAACACTCGGCGTGTTGTGTTGCTTCCTGGGGCCCTCTTTTTTGGCCCATAAATGGACCTGACCGGGCCATCCTTTTTGCGAGGATCTTTATGTGTGTGTCACGGCCCTAGAGCTTGCTTGTAACTAGTGGCATTGCAGTCATGCATCATGTCTAAATTTCTTTAAATTTGAATTGGGGAATTGGAGAGCCTCAGAAGTCATTTAAAAAAAATGATGATCAACATTAAAAATTGCTTCAAATGTTTCCAAGGAAATGTTCCTTTTCAGCTTTGAAAAATATTGGCAAGAATAAAATGCAAACCAATATTTTTGGAGTGACTGAAACATTTATTTTGGGCCTTTGAATTAATTCAATAACTATTTGCATTGGATATATATTTGATATATAAATAATATATGTCCAATAATTACTGGAACATTTTATGTGGTTTGGTATATTTTAGTTCTAGCCACATAACTATTTTCAGGATTTTATAAAATGGTTTAGTATTTTACTAAACTAAAACAACACAGAACAAAATAGATAAATAAAAACAGAAATAGAAAGAGCAGAGGACTACCTGGCGCTCACCTCAGCCCACCTGGCCCAACTCCAGCTGGCGGTCCAGCCCGCCACCGCTAACCCCCCTGTCGTCTTCCTCCCCTCGCACCGAAGCAGCTCGGTGGCGAGCGCCGACGCCGCCTCGGCCACCTCCTGCTTCCCCCGGCCTCCCTAACGACGCCACGATGACGCCCCGTGTCCCCTCACTCCTCTTCCTCTCTCGCTGCTTCCTCTCTCCTCCCCTGGCTCTCTTCCCTGAGCTCACCCGAACGGAGCCGCCGCCGCCGACGAGCTCCACCACGGCCACCGTCACCCCCTCGCCTCTCCTACATGCCCCGAAGCCCCGCCATCGATCGCCGCTTCGCCCCAACCTGGCCCCAAGCGCTGGGACGGCCTGCATCACCGACGGCCTCATCTTCTTCCTTCTCAGAAGCCGGTCGCCACCGACGTCGATTCGCCGCCGACAGGACGTCCCCGAGCCCACTTAGCGTCTCGTCCGACTCCCCGTGAGCTCCTCTTCTCTTCCCCTCACTCCGCGCACTTGATTTCGTCCCCTAGCTAGCTGCCCCGCCGAACCCGAGCTCCGGCCGCCGCCATGGACGGTGAGCTTCGTGCTCCCGAGCTCCTCCACCTGCACTCGTTGCCTCCGAGTGTTCCTGGTGACCCCAGCAACCCGTAGAGCCCATCGGCCGCGCCCGTCGTGCCCCGTAACGCCCAAAGCCTGGATTCCCGAACTCCGGCGGCCGCCCGGCTCGCCGCCGCCGCTGTTACACACACCCCCAGCACACCACGCGGCCACCACCGGATGCGCCTCACTGCCAGCGTCCCGTAGCTGCAAACCACGAGCGAAACGATGCTCCGTAGCTCCGTCCCCGAGCATCTCCAGCGAGCCATCGCCGTGCTTTTGGTCGCCGGCGTCGACCGCTGACGTGGCCGTGATTAGGGCCTAAACACACCACTAACCAACCCTCTGGGTCACTGACGTATGGGCCCCACGCCCTTATTTAATCTTTATTATTTTCTGTTAAGTTTTAACCTAACCACCGTGGGCCCACACGTCAGCTTTGACCAAGCTGACGTGGCCGTTGACTTGGTCCCACCTGTTAGTGAGCTAAGCAGCACTGTGACACTGACGTGTGGCCCCCACACGTCAGGTTTGACCTGGACCCGCCCTGTTGACCTGATGACGTCAGGGTGATGTCATGCTGACGCAGTAAATGTTTTCTGGAGTTTTAAATAAATCAGAAATGATTTATTTATTTCAGAAAATATTCTAAACTTCTAAAATTCATAGAAATTCAACCGTAACTCCAAATCAAATAATTTATATATGAAAAATTATCAGAAAAATTCAAGGAATCCATTTGTACCATTTTCATGCATGTTAGAACAACTTATAGCTGCTGTATAGCACAAATCAATTAAATGGCATTTGAATAATCACATATGGAGTTTGAATTTGAATCTTGTATTCAAACCAACTTCATTTAATCTGTTGCTAGTTGCATTAGCTCAAACACATTCATATTGCCATGTCCTGAGCATGCATCATATTGTGCATTGCATTGATTGTATTTCTTCTTTGTTGCCGGTGTTGTTCCCCCTCGGTAGACGTTGTACCGACGATGTGATCGTTGACACTGATGAAGACTCAATGTTATCTTCAGAAGTGCCAGGCAAGCAAAACCCCCTTGTTCATTCCGATACAATCCCACTCTCTCGCTCCTGCTCTCTTTTACTGCATTAGGACAACAACGACATATTTGTTACTTGCTGCGGTAGCTGAACCCCTTTATCCTCTGCATGACCTGTCATTGCCACAGTAAATAGATGAAACCCACTAGCATGAGTAGGAGTTGTTTGAGCCCTGTTGTGCCTACTCATTCATGCTTGTTTGTCATGCCTGCTACTACTTAGAGTTGAGTCAGGTCTGATTCATCGGGGATGAATCAGAGGTGTGTGAACATGTCCTATTGTGTGTGAGCTAAGTGTGTGAACACGATTTGGTAAAGGTAGCGGTGAGAGGCCATGTAGGAGTACATGGTGGGTTGTCTCATTGCAGCCGTCCTCAGGAACTGAGTTCTGTGTTTGTGATCCATGATCAGTTACTACCACACATTGGGCTCCGGGCGCCCCAAGCTCTCTCGACTTATTAATCAACATGATCTCTGTCCAGGAGTTGCAACTAGTTTCTGGTGTTTGTAGGTAGTGTTAGTAGTCTACCAAGTGGCACCCGGTACAGGTGGGCTTGGGACAGACTAGGCAAAGTGGCACGGTGTACCAAGTGTAGATCCACCCGTCGAGGTGGGCTTGGGAACCCTGCACACATCGTTTGGGGTCGTGAGCGACACCCCGGCCGGATCTCCTTGCGGATGGAACCCGAATAGGCGATAAACCTGGACTAGAGACTTGTTCGGTTAGTCAGGTCGTGGCCGACTCCCTCGCCCGGCTTCCGCTTGAAGGTTGCCGAGGTACATGACATGTACAGGGCGATAAGTGGCGAAAGCGTGTGTGAAGAAGTACACCCCTGCAGGGTTATCATTATCTATTCGAATAGCCGGATTCCTCGGATATGGAAACTTGGACCCCTTGTACAGTTCATAGACAAGTGAAAGTGGATACCTTAAAATACGCAAGATAAGCATGAGTGCTATGGATGGCGTTCTCGTAGGGAGACGGGAGCGGATCCATAGTGGTGTATTGATATGGTGAATATGTGGACTCGTGTGCGCCACCTCAAAGAGTTACTTGCAGTCGTAGTTCAGGTTAGCCACCGAGTCAAAGCTGGCTTGCTGCGGTCAAACTCCACCATCCCCTTGTTGATAATGATGCATATGTAGTTAGTTCTGACGTAAGTCTTGCTGGGTACATTTGTACTCACGTTGCTTAATTTATGTTTTGCAGAGAGACTTCAGTCTCACTAGTAGTTCCACGTGGACTTCGACGTTTAGCTTGTTACCTCAGCTACGATCTTGTGCCCTCGGCAGGATCTGGTAGATAGTCAGGCTTCTCAGCCTTCTTCATTTATAGTTGTCTGTACTCAGACATGTTAAGCTTCCGCTTGTGCTTTGACTTGTATGCTCTGATTGTTGGGTCATGAGACCCATGATTGTAATATCTCGCTCCTCTGAGCCTATTGTATAAAAACTACTGAGTCGTAGAGTCATTTTGTGATGCCATGTTGTATTGCACATATCGAGCATATTGTGTGTATGTTATTGAAATGCTTGGTATGTGTGGGATCTGATTATCTAGTTGTTTATCTTTAGTAGCCTCTCTTACCGGGAAATGTCTCCTAGTGTTTCCACCGAGCCATGGTAGCTTGCTACTGCTCCGGAACACTTAGGCTGGCCGGCATGTGTCCTTCTTCGTTCCTGTGTCTGTCCCTTCGGGGAAATGTCACGCGATGAATACCGGAGTCCTGTTAGCCCGCTACAGCCCAGTTCACCGGAGTCCTGCTAGCCCAGTGCTACAGCCTGGATTCACTCGCTGATGACCGACACGTTCGATGCTGGGTCATGGATGCCTGTCCCTGTAAGTTTGTGCCACTTTGGGTTTACGACTAGCCATGTCAGCCCGGGCTCCTTATCATATAGATGCTAGCGACACTGTCATATACGTGTGCCAAAAGGCGCAAACGGTCCCGGGTAAAGGTAAGGCGACACCCGTGGGAATACCGTGTGTGAGGCCGCAAAGTGATATGAGGTGTTACACGCTAGATCGATGTGGCATTGAGTCGGGGTCCTGACAGTGTTGGTATCAGAGCTTGACTGCCTGTAGGATTACCAAGCCAAACTGGTCGAAGTTGAGTCTAGAAATTCTTTAGTTATATAAGGGAATTGATTGTGGGATGGAACGTAAGGCTCTTTTTACTCCTTATACCTCATGCCCTTCTGATCTGAGTCATCTTATCTTTTCTACGGGGTTAAGGAACTAGGCTTTCTCTTCTTTCTATCAGGATCACGTGTTACTAATCAGTAGACTTATAAGATTGTTGGATTTAAGTCTCAGTTCAGTTCCTACTACTTCCATATGTTAATTGTTGATCTCGAAACCTTGATATTGTGCTTCTGAGTGACTATGCCACCATTTCTGTAGCATGTCTTAAATCTTTTCTGAGCATTTACAGCCGTTATGCTGTCCGAGTCATCCCAGGTTTCTAAACAGTCTGATGCATTTGCAAATTCCTTCCTCCCGTTTCGATGTTCCTTTGGGCCAGATTAACCACACTAATCGGTGAGTTGAGGTACTCTGTTGCCTTGACATATATGTTGGAGATATTATTATGACCCTAGGTGTCTTAGGGGATCATCTAGTAATCTAGCCCTGATTTGTGTCCCAGTGTGACGATTCTGGCCTTTATTCTCGGAAGCATCCCGTGATGCTACTTAGTAGTAGGTATTCTATTCCTGGGTTTTGAACCCGAGATTCACCCTACTTGCTTCATGTTGATAGTTTTGCTCGTTCCTTTAGGATATTAGTAACTTTGCGATAGTCCTCGAAGTTCGTGGTATTTCCTTCTTCCAAATACTATGAACCCCTTTATGGCAGATATTATTGGATCAAAAGATGACAACAAGAGTGCTCCCGATGAGTTCTCCATGCTATATTGTGACTCTGCCAGCTCAACCTTTCTGCATGGGTTATCCGGAAGAATTATGTTGTACTTGGTTCGACATACTAATCTATGCATCCACAACTCGGAAAGTTATATGTTCCTTTGAGTTGTCCCTCTTTAGTTGTCTTCTGACCCTCGTCTATCAATTGATAGTCAAGATTATGTGTGCATTCGTTCATCGATGCCTATTACTCTTGTGGTCTGTCAAGCCATTCTATTCCGGAATGACTAGGAGAAACAACCTCCAGTGCCTTGTCCATTTCCAGGATTGGGTCAAAGTAGTTGTATTCCGCAGATCAAAATGCCAATCCAGCTTTTGTTCTGTTCTACCTTGAAGTGTTACCCTCTTTATGTCAGGATTGTCATGAGAATTGCACCACCTCTTATGAATTCTTGACGCAGTAATACTTCTTGCCATCATTGTTCATTCCTCGGTTTCCGTGTTATTGTAACCGGAATGCCGACAAGTGTACCGTGATGTGCGAAATCAATACTCCTAGCAACTCCGTTGCTTGGTAGTTAAAGGACAATAATCTCATTCTTAGCATGTTGGTTATTGAATCATCATTCTAAGATTGATCGTGCTACCTAGTCCATTCTCCTGGTTCACTCCTCGATCGATGAGTTAGGATTATTTCAAATCCTTGCTCTATTGATCATATCGTCTTGCCCTGAAAAGCAAGATTGTCCTCGAGCTTAGTAACATACCGGTGGTTCATGATTTTTCGAATATCTTCTCGAAAGTATCACCAGGTTGTCACCTGACTGTTATGTTGAGCTCGTGGTCAAGTTGGTTTCTTGTGAGCCACTTTCTCTCCAAGAATCGGTGTTAGATATCCCTGAGCTAGTTGGTTAAGCTAGACAACAACTTGGAGAGTTGGAAGATAAAAGCTTGCCTGACTTAGTTCGTTCCAAAGGGATATTCTTGTGTAGTGTGTGTTCAAGAAAGATGATATCTTCATCGATTGGTCCCTGTGATCAGTTATTGGACCTATTGTCTTATCAATCCTTTGATTTGGGTGTGGGCTATCCTCAAATCAAGTCAGAACCAACGATGTTCGTAATGTTGTCTTATTCATGGGTTTTTCCTCGAGCATACACCATTATATTCTTTGGTCTGACCAATGCTATCACCGTGTCCACTTAGCTATGGAATTCCTTTTAAAAGGAAACCCGGATGAATTGTTGTTGATCCCATTGACAACATCCTTGTCTTCTCCATAATTTTGCTGAACATTAAGCTAGTGTTGGAAAACTTTTTAAAGCATTTTCCTCATGCTAGCTAATGGGGTATGTGTTTGATGAAAGGAGTGACTTCCTCTTATACACGTGCATTTGGTGAAAGTTGCCGCCGTGAATTTGAGAAACTTAATGGTGTTTCCTTTGGAATCATCCCAAATCAGTCATGCACACGTGCGAAGAATTCTGTGGTTTGAAGACTTGCAACCTTCATTCCATATGTGTCCCGAGCACACCAAGCCACTGATTGATTTGTTCAAGGAGAAGAAGTTCCTTCATAAGAGCTAATCATATGACTTATGCAAGGACTTCGTTATCCACGGTGATGGTTCCCAACCAGAACTCGGTAGTGTTTTATTGTAAGACTACCACGTGGTCATGCTTGTCTAGGACATCGTGTTCACATGTTGTAGCAGAACCAGCTCATGTTTTGGAGCTTACTATCGTAGTTCATTCCCCGAGAATCTCGCAACGTCATCTCGTCGATTTGTGTTGCAAACTTTCATTTTTCTTCCTAGACTCGATGAGTCTAGAATATCCTAACACCAACCAGATCTGAATCTCAGGCAGATATGATGGTTGGAACATCTCCCAAGAACTATAATATTGGTCTCTCCATAACCGTTGAAGTGGATGTCGTGGCCAACACACCCAGCCGGAAAAACTATTATTGTAGTATCTTGATTGAGGAAGTTGGCCACCTCCCCATAGGGATTTCGTAGGATTTACTCCCTAGTTGCCCCTATGGATTTTGAGATTCCGAAGCCCGACCTTTTACTTGATGTTCTAGATATCAAACCATATCTATGGGTGGATTACGCTAGCACATCAAGGAGAACATTAGAAGCGGAGTGCTAAATGTCTCTCGGTCGATCATCCAGATTTCGTCCCCTTGGCCTCGCTAAGGTGAAATCTGAGAAAGTGTTATCTTCCTTTGCATCTGCATCGTCCATCGCTATTCATCATGGTAGTATGTTGTGTTGTCAGCACCCTTGACGCGGTTGTTGATAAAACCTTGATGATTGTGGAAATGCTCAAGTTCTTGAGAGCACGCACAAGCGCTACGTGTTATCATCGGCACTACCTGGGATGCTCTCAGTTTCCTCGGCAATGCTATGACCTTTTCAAACAGTGAATTCACTCTCTATTGTTGGGTTCTTCCCCCGGTTACCAGAATCATTCCCAGCATTTGCATTTTGTTCCCAGCTTGCACCGCCAATGTGCCATTCTACCATGGGTCTCTTCCATTTCCGGTGGTAAGCAAATTCATCCATTACGTTGTCTTCAACAAGGTAATCCACATCATCCAAGTTCGAGTATGCCATTCTACCGACCCCCTCCAAACGATCGCCCGAGATTTGCCTTAAGCTGGTATAAAGAGTTTCAATGATCTTTGAATCAAAGGTAATTCTTTTGCCACTTAAGGGGATATTTCTACGAGTCACCTTCCCTAAGGTGCATCGTTATGGTATCATGGCAATTCAACTCCTCGCTACGTTGACAACCGATCACCACATTCTTAAGTCTGGAATTGTTGTCTACCTAGTGAACCTTTGTCATCTGCTTCACTCCATTCCTATGGATGTGTGCTTCGTCTCTCAGCTCGAGAGATGTTGCTATGTCTCATTCCGTGGATTAATCCTGAGTTGTTCGACCTTCGGGAAGAACAATTCTTTTAGGGTCTTTCATTTCCTCTCGTTGTCATGATAGTTGGAGTTCTCAAGGCAAGACTTCGAGACAATGATGGTGAACGAATCAACGTTCAATTGAAGTGCAACCTGGATCGTGAAGATTATACTAGTTGTGTTCCCCCTTCATCTTACCCTATGCTTGAATCTCGGGACGAGATTTTTGTTTAGTGGGGGTGAGTTGTCACAGCCCTAGAGCTTGCTTGTAACTAGTGGCATTGCAGTCATGCATCATGTCTAAATTTCTTTAAATTTGAATTGGGGAATTGGAGAGCCTCAGAAGTCATTTAAAAAAAATGATGATCAACATTAAAAATTGCTTCAAATGTTTCCAAGGAAATGTTCCTTTTCAGCTTTGAAAAATATTGGCAAGAATAAAATGCAAACCAATATTTTTGGAGTGACTGAAACATTTATTTTGGGCCTTTGAATTAATTCAATAACTATTTGCATTGGATATATATTTGATATATAAATAATATATGTCCAATAATTACTGGAACATTTTATGTGGTTTGGTATATTTTAGTTCTAGCCACATAACTATTTTCAGGATTTTATAAAATGGTTTAGTATTTTACTAAACTAAAACAACACAGAACAAAATAGATAAATAAAAACAGAAATAGAAAGAGCAGAGGACTACCTGGCGCTCACCTCAGCCCACCTGGCCCAACTCCAGCTGGCGGCCCAGCCCGCCACCGCTAACCCCCCTGTCGTCTTCCTCCCCTCGCACCGAAGCAGCTCGGTGGCGAGCGCCGACGCCGCCTCGGCCACCTCCTGCTTCCCCTGGCCTCCCTAACGACGCCACGACGACGCCCCGTGTCCCCTCGCTCCTCTTCCTCTCTTGCTGCTTCCTCTCTCCTCCCCTGGCTCTCTTCCCTGAGCTCACCCGAACGGAGCCGCCGCCACCGACGAGCTCCACCACGGCCACCGTCTCCCCCTCGCCTCTCCTACATGCCCCGAAGCCCCGCCATCGATCGCCGCTTCGCCCCAACCTGGCCCCAAGCGCTGGGACGGCCTGCATCGCTGACGGCCTCATCTTCTTCCTTCTCAGAAGCCGGTCGCCGCCGACGTCGATTCGCCGCCGACAGGACGTCCCCGAGCCCACTTAGCATCTCGTCCGACTCCCCGTGAGCTCCTCTTATCTTCCCCTCACTCCGCGCACTTGATTTCGTCCCCTAGCTAGCTGCCCCGCCGAACCCGAGCTCCGGCCGCCGCCATGGACGGTGAGCTTCGTGCTCCCGAGCTCCTCCACCTGCGCTCATTGCCTCCGAGTGTTCCTGGTGACCCCAGCAACCCGTAGAGCCCATCGGCCGTGCCCGCCGTGCCCCGTAACGCCCAAAGCCTGGATTCCCGAACTCCGGCGGCCGCCCGGCTCGCCGCCGCCGCTGTTACACACACCCCCAGCACACCACGCGGCCACCACCGGATGCGCCTCACTGCCAGCGTCCCGTAGCTGCAAACCACGAGCGAAACGATGCTCCGTAGCTCCGTCCCCGAGCATCTCCGGCGAGCCATCGCCGTGCTTTTGGTCGCCGGCGTCGACCGCTGACGTGGCCGTGATTAGGGCCTAAACACACCACTAACCAACCCTCTGGGTCACTGACGTATGGGCCCACGCCCTTATTTAATCTTTATTATTTTCTGTTAAGTTTTAACCTAACCACCATGGGCCCACACATCAGCTTTGACCAAGCTGACGTGGCCGTTGACTTGGTCCCACCTGTCAGTGAGCTAAGCAGCCCTGTGACACTGACGTGTGGCCCCCACACGTCAGGTTTGACCTGGACCCGCCCTGTTGACCTAATGACGTCAGGGTGATGTCATGCTGATGCAGTAAATGTTTTCTGGAGTTTTAAATAAATCAGAAATGATTTATTTATTTCAGAAAATATTCTAAATTCTAAAATTCATAGAAATTCAACCGTAACTCCAAATCAAATAATTTATATATGAAAAATTATCAAAAAAATTCAAGGAATCCATCTGTACCATTTTCATGCATGTTAGAGCAACTTATAGCTGCTGTATAGCACAAATCAATTAAATGGCATTTGAATAATCACATATGGAGTTTGAATTTGAATCTTGTATTCAAACCAACTTCATTTAATCTGTTGCTAGTTGCATTAGCTCAAACACATTCATATTGCCATGTCATGAGCATGCATCATATTGTGCATTGCATTGATTGTATTTCTTCTTTGTTGTCGGTGTTGTTCCCCCTCGGTAGACGTTGTACCGACGATGTGATCGTTGACACTGATGAAGACTCAATGTTATCTTCAGAAGTGCCAGGCAAGCAAAACCCCCTTGTTCATTCCGATACAATCCCACTCTCTCGCTCCTGCTCTCTTTTACTGCATTAGGACAACAACGACATATTTGTTACTTGCTGCGGTAGTTGAACCCCTTTATCCTCTGCATGACCTGTCATTGCCACAGTAAATAGATGAAACCCACTAGCATGAGTAGGAGTTGTTTGAGCCCTGTTGTTCCTACTCATTCATGCTTGTTTGTCATGCCTGCTACTGCTTAGAGTTGAGTCAGGTCTGATTCATCAGGGATGAATCAAAGGTGTGTGAACATGTCCTATTGTGTGTGAGCTAAGTGTGTGAACACGATTTGGTAAAGGTAGCGGTGAGAGGCCATGTAGGAGTACATGGTGGGTTGTCTCATTGCAGCCGTCCTTAGGAACTGAGTTCTGTGTTTGTGATCCATGATCAGTTACTACCACACATTGGGCTCCGGGCGCTCCAAGCTCTCTCGACTTATTAATCAACATGATCTCTGTCCAGGAGTTGCAACTAGTTTCTGGTGTTTGTAGGTAGTGTTAGTAGTCTACCAAGTGGCACCCGGTACAGGTGGGCTTGGGACAGACTAGGCACAGTGGCACGGTGTACCAAGCGTAGATCCACCCGTCGAGGTGGGCTTGGGAACCCTGCACACATTGTTTGGGGTCGTGAGCGACACCCCGGCCGGATCTCCTTGCGGATGGAACCCGAATAGGCGATAAACCTGGACTAGAGACTTGTTCGGTTAGTCAGGTCGTGGCCGACTCCCTCGCCCGGCTTCCGCTTGAAGGTTGCCGAGGTACATGACGTGTACATGGCGATAAGTGGCGAAAGCGTGTGTGAAGAAGTACACCCCTGCAGGGTTATCATTATCTATTCGAATAGCCGGATTCCTCGGATATGGAAACTTAGACCCCTTGTACAGTTCATAGACAAGTGAAAGTGGATACCTTAAAATACGCAAGATAAGCGTGAGTGCTATGGATGGCGTTCTCGTAGGGAGACGGGAGCGGATCCATAGTGGTGTATTGATATGGTGAATATGTGGACTCGTGTGCGCCACCTCAAAGAGTTACTTGCAGTCGTAGTTCAGGTTAGCCACCGAGTCAAAGCTGGCTTGCTGCGGTCAAACTCCACCATCCCCTTGTTGATAATGATGCATATGTAGTTAGTTCTGACGTAAGTCTTGCTGGGTACATTTGTACTCACGTTGCTTAATTTATGTTTTGCAGAGAGACTTCAGTCTCACTAGTAGTTCCACGTGGACTTCAATGTTTAGCTTGTTACCTCAACTACGATTTTGTGCCCTCGGCAGGATCTGGTAGATAGTCAGGCTTCTCAGCCTTCTTCATTTATAGTTGTCTGTACTCAGACATGTTAAGCTTCCGCTTGTGCTTTGACTTGTATGCTCTGATTGTTGGGTCATGAGACCCATGATTGTAATATCTCGCTCCTCTGAGCCTATTGTATAAAAATTACTGAGTCGTAGAGTCATTTTGTGATGCCATGTTGTATTGCACATATCGAGCATATTGTGTGTATGTTATTGAAATGCTTGGTATGTGTGGGATCTGATTATCTAGTTGTTTATCTTTAGTAGCCTCTCTTACCGGGAAATGTCTCCTAGTGTTTCCACCGAGCCATGGTAGCTTGCTACTGCTCCGGAACACTTAGGCTGGCCGGCATGTGTCCTTCTTCGTTCCTGTGTCTGTCCCTTCAGGGAAATGTCACGCGATGAATACCGGAGTCCTGTTAGCCCGCTACAGCCCGGTTCACCGGAGTCCTGCTAGCCCAGTGCTACAGCCTGGATTCACTCGCTGATGACCGACACGTTCGATGCTGGGTCATGGATGCCTGTCCCTGTAAGATTGTGCCACTTTGGATTTACGACTAGCCATGTCAGCCCGGGCTCCTTATCATATAGATGCTAGCAACACTGTCATATACGTGTGCCAAAAGGCGCAAACGGTCCCGGGTAAAGGTAAGGCGACACCCGTGGGAATACCGTGCGTGAGGCCGCAAAGTGATATGAGGTGTTACATGCTAGATCGATGTGGCATTGAGTCGGGGTCCTGACAGTGTGTCATGTGCTGGCTTGTGTGCGGCGCCGCTTGCCGCTCTTGGCCTGTCATCTGGTCGTCTATCCAGCCAGGCGGCCTCTTTGCTTTTTGATTGTGGTGGCTCTACAGCCTCCTCGTCGAATTCGGGCAGCAGCTTGCGCTTCGGGTAGCTCTTTGCTTGGTGACTATTCCCGTATTTGTCTGCGGTTTTCAGTATTTTGCTCCACCTCATTCTGAGTACGTCTTCCGCTGTTTTGAGCTTCCGTTTCTGCTTCTTCAAGCTTGTTGCAACAGCGACGAGCCTTTTGTGAAGGTTCTTATGCTCTGGTGATGTGTCCGGCGTGAGGTCGTCTGGACTGTTGTTTTCGCCGAGGATGGGTTTATTGTCCGATTCATCCTGTTCGGATGGTTTCTTGGTTGCATGTTCGTCGTCCACTGGTTTGCCCTGCTCTACGGCTGGGTCATTATGGGTGCTGCCGTTATCGAGGCAGGACTTCGGGCAGCGCTTGCGTCGCCGTTTTAGTTGTTTTTCGGGGGGATTATCCTTCGCCTCGTCCTGTTGTTCCTCATTATCGCTTCCTTTTGGTGTGTCCACCATGTATATGTCATGAGTTGAGGTGGCTTTCCAGTGCCCAGTAGGCGCTGGTTCTTGGCCGTCTCCGGCATCGTCGTTCATACCGTCGATGTCTTCGGAGTCGAAGTCTACCATGTCGGTTAGATCATCGATAGTTGCTATAAAGTGGGTGGTGGGTGGGCTTTGAATTTCTTTGTCGTCCGCATCCCAACCGTCCTGACCGCAGTCTGGCCAGGGCTCTCCTGATAACGAGAGATACTTTAGTGAATTCAGGATGTCGCCAAAGGGTGAGTGCTGAAAGATGTCCGCGGCGGTGAACTCCATGATCGGCGCCCATCAGATTCGATTGGTAGGGGCGCAGGAGGTTCGGAGTCCTACGAGGAGTCCGGCACCTCGGAGTCACGAGCTTTACAAGGGACAAGGTCAGTATTCGGCTCCATCGCCGTAGAGGTTGCAGCCCCCGAGGCGGTGTCTAGCCACCCGTCCTCGATCTGCGCGGTCGGCTCCAAACTAAGGGTCGGAGCGGACTCATGTGCGGCCTCCAGGGCACTGTCCGGCAGCAGAGCTAAATCATGCCCATCGTGATAGTGCGGCGCGCTCGGCTGTGGCTCGAATCCGTCGAAGATCAAGTCTCCGCGGATGTCAGCCGTGAAGTTTAGACTTCCAAATCTGACCTGACGGCCAGGGGCGTAGCTTTCGATCTGCTCCAGATGGCCAAGTGAATTGGCCCGCAGTGCAAAGCCGCCGAATACGAAGATCTGTCCGGGGAGAAAAGTCTCACCCTGGACTGCGTCATTGTTGATGATCGAAGGAGCCATCAAGCCTATCAGTGACGACACAGAGGAACTCTCAATGAAAGCACGAATGTCGGTGTCAAAACCGGCGGATCTCGGGTAGGGGGTCCCGAACTGTGCGTCTAGGCGGATGGTAACAGGAGACAAGGGACACGATGTTTTTACCCAGGTTCGGGCCCTCTCGATGGAGGTAAAAGCCTACTCCTGCTTGATTAATATTGATGATATGGGTAGTACAAGAGTGGATCTACCATGAGATCAAGGAGGCTAAACCCTAGAAGCTAGCCTATGGTATGATTGTTGTAATGGTTGTTCGTCCTACGGACTAAAACCCTCCGATTTATATAGACACCGGAGAGGGCTAGGGTTACACAGAGTCGGTTACAATGGTAGGAGATCTACATATCCGTATTGTCAAGCTTGCCTTCCACGCCAAGGAAAGTCCCATCCGGACACAGGACGAAGTCTTCAATCTTGTATCTTCATAGTCTTGGAGTCCGGCCGATGATGATAGTTCGGCTATCCGGACACCCCCTAGTCCAGGACTCCCTCACTTGTCATCATTGACCGGCTTTCTAAAGTTGCACACTTTCTGGACATTAAAGAAACGATCACCGCTAGTCAGCTGGCAACTCTCTATATGTCCTGAATTGTTTCACTTCACGGTATTCTGCTGGTAATTAGCTCAGACCGTGGCAACTTATTCACTTCAAGATTCTGGGCAAGTTTCCAACAAGCTACGGGAACTCATCTGTCATTCGGCATCGCTTTCACCCTCAGTCTCAGGGACAAGTTGAACGTGTCAATCAAGTTCTCGAAGACATGCTTCGAGCTTGTGTCATTTCCTTCGGCAAGAAATGGGAGGAATCTCTCCCGTATCCTGAATTCTCTTATAATAATAGCTATCAAGCTAGTCTGAAGATGGCTCCCCTTGAAGTGTTATATGGATGAAAGTGTCGAACCCCTCTGAACTGGTCGGAAACTGGGGAACATCCACTCCTCGGTCCATATATTATCCAACACGCCAAAGAACAAGTCCGCGTCATTCGCGAGAATCTCAAGACTGCTCAGTCGCGTCAGAAAAGTCACTAAGACCGTCATCGCAAAGACATGGTCTATCAACCTGGCGAAAAGGCTTATCTTCGAGTCACGCCGATGAAGGGTGCACACCGCTTCAGGATCAAGGGCAAGCTAGCTCCTCGCTATATTGGTCCTTTCACTATTGTCGAAAGGCGTGGAAAAGTGGCATATCAGTTGGAACTTTTGTCGAACCTTTCTCAGGTTCACGATGT
This sequence comes from Triticum aestivum, assembly GCF_018294505.1. Lineage (NCBI taxonomy): Eukaryota > Viridiplantae > Streptophyta > Magnoliopsida > Poales > Poaceae > Triticum > Triticum aestivum. The sequence continues at coordinate 439,842,468 of NC_057813.1, read as the reverse complement.
GTTCCATGTGTCACAACTCCGCCGCTGCTTCAAGGACCCAATATGAGTAGTGTATCATGAAGTGCTTGAGTTGCAACAAGACCTCTACTATAAAGAGCATCCGGTCTGCATTCTCGACCAAGCTGAACGCCGCACATGTCAGAAGGCGATCAAGTTCCTCAAGGTCCAGTGGTCACATTACTCTGAAGATGAAGCCACTTGGGAACACGAGGATCGTCTTCGTGATGAATACCTTGAACTTTTTCCTTCTACCTCCTAAATCTCAGGACAAGATTTCTTTTAGTGGAGATTGTAACGCCCGGATAATTATGCTACAGTAGTCTCATGCTAATGGTGTCATGTCATCGATTTTACTGTGGTTAAGTTCGCGCTGATTCAAAAGTCGATTCCACATTCAAATTTAAAATAAGTAAAAAAGAAAGGCAAAAGTAAATAAAAGAAAAGGAGAAAGCAAACAAAAAAACAAAAGACCCCCTGGCCAACTGGGCCAACAGGCCCAGCTGGCCACCCACGTGGCCGAGCTGGCCCACCCCGCTGCCCCTGGCCTATCAGGCCACCCCCCGAACCCTAACCACCAGACCCCCCCACTTCCCGCATGCACGCACGCTCCTCTCCTCCCCCCCCCCCCCAATTCGGGATCTGGATCGGGCCACTGCCCCGACCCCGACGCTACATCGCCACTCGCCGCCGCCCGGTGACCTCGCCGGACACGCCTCCCCGTCATCGCATGTCGCCTCCTAGCCCCTCCTTCTCCATCATGCGTCGCCTGCCTAAGGCCTCTACCTTGCAGTCGCCGACCGCCTCCCCGGCCCCTCCCCGAGCCCACTTTTGCACAACTACAGGGCCTCGGTGAGGCCTCAACTGCCTTCGCTCCGTTCCCCTATGCTTCAGTAGCCGTAGGTTGCCTCACAGCACCCCCGTCTATGCCCCGCTCCATGCCCGAGTGCGCCTTGCCTTCGCCGCGTGCCGCCGCTCTGCTCGAGCGCAACGCACGGCCGCCTGCCCTGCGCTCCCCGCTGAAGCCCCGTCCCCTGCCGCTGCTACCGCCTCACCCGTGCGCACAGCTCCCGCAGCCGCTGACCGCGACCGACCACCTCACCTCGCCCCGACAGCCTGTGCTCGCCGCACCTACATGCCCCACACGCCCGCGCCAGCTCGCTTCTCGGCCCCGCGGCCATCTCCGCCTTCGCCCCGCCGCTCCTCGGGCCTGCCTCCGCCTCCTGCCACGGCGCCAGGCCATGCCCACCCCGCGGCCGCTCTCCCCGCTGCTCCTCGCGCATTGTTTCTGCCTCACCAGCCACGCGCCCGCTCGCCCCTGCCGTCTAGCCGCTGCCCCGCGGCGACGCCCAGGTCCGGCGCCCCCGGGCCTCCTTTCACCCATGCCCGCGCGCCCGTTAACCCGTTCCCAGCTGGGCCTATGACATGTGGGCCAAGCCCAGAACAAACAAAAGATTAAAATTAATTAAATATATTAATTAATTAATTAACAAATTAATTAACTTAATTAATTTAGGTTAATTAACTTAACTTAATTAACATATCTAATTAAACTAGCTAACTAAGTTAGTTAGCTAATAGTCTATGACAGTGGGACCCCCCTATCAGTTTGAGTGGTCAACATGTCAAAGTTGACTGCTGACATCACTCTGAGCTCATGCTGACATCATTATTCATTTTTTGTCGATGTTAATAATTAGTAATAATTTCAGAAATTGCTAAAACTTTAGAAATTCGTAGAAAATAATCTGTAACTCGGATGAAAAAGTTTTATACATGAAAGTTGCTCCGAACAGCAAGATGATGTCTACTACGCAACCTTCTTCTTGTAGACTCGTGTTGGGCCTCCAAGCGCGGAGTTTTGTAGGACAGTAGCAAATTTCCCTCAAGTGGATGACCTAAGGTTTATCAATCCGTGGGAGGTGTAGATGAAGATGATCTCTCTCAAACAACCCTGCAACCAAATAACAAAGAGTCTCTTGTGTCCCCAACATACCCAATACAATGGTAAATTGTATAGGTGCACTAGTTCAGCGAAGACATGGTGATACAAGTGCAATATGGATGGTAGATATAGGTTTTTGTAATCTGAAATTATAAAAACAGCAAGGTAGCAAGTAGCAAAAGTGAGCGAAAACGGTATTGCAATGCTTCGAAACAAAGCCTAGGGTTCATACTTCCACTAGTGCAAGTTCTCTCAACAATGATAACATAATTAGATCATATAACAATCCATCAACATGCAACAAAGAGTCACTCCAAAGTCACTAATAGCGGAGAACAAACAAAGAGATTATTGTAGGGTATGAAACCACCTCAAAGTTATTCTTTCCGATCAATCCATTGGGCTATTCCTATAAGTGTCACAAACAGCCCTAGAGTTTGTAGTAAAATAACACCTTAAGACACACATCAGCCAGAACACTAATGTCACCTAGATACTCCAATGTCACCTCAAGTATCCGCGGGTTTGATTATATGATATGCATCACACAATCTCAGATTCATCTATTGAAACCAACACAAAGAACTTCAAAGAGTGCCCCAAAGTTTCTACCGGAGAGTCAAGACGAAAACATGTGCCAACCCCTATGCATAAGTTCACAAGGTCCCAGAACCTGCAAGTTGATCACCAAAACATACATCAAGTGGACGAATATCCCATTGTCACCACAGATAAGCACATGCAAGACATACATCAAGTGTTCTCAAATCCTTAAAGACTCAATCTGATAAGATAACTTCAAAGGGAAAACTCAATCCATTATAAGAAAGTATATGGGTAGAAACATCATACGATCCAACTATAATAGCAAAGCTCGCGGTACATCAAGATTGTGCCATATCAAGAACACGAGAGAGAGCGATATCAAACACATAGCTACTGGTACATACCCTCATCCTCGAGGGTGAACTACTCCCTCCTCGTCATGGAGAGCGCCGGGATGATGAAGATGGCCACCGGTGATGGTTCCCCCCTCCGACAGGGTGCCGGAACAGGGTCTCGATTAGTTTTTGGTGGCTACAGAGGCTTGCGGCGGCGGAACTCCTAATGTTTGTTCTGTTTTGGAAGTTTGGGGATATATAAGAGGTGTTGGCATCAGGAACAAGTCAGGGGGGTCCATGAGGCAACCACGAGGTAGAGGGCGCACCCTCCACCCTTGTGGTGGCCTTGGGACTCTTCTGGTCCATCTCCGATGCTCCGTGGACTTGTTTTGGTCCAAAAACAATCTCTGTAAATTTTCAGGTCAATTGGACTCCATTTGGTATTCCCTTTCTGCGATACTCAAAAACAAGGAAAAAACAGAAACTGGCACTGGGCTCTAGGTTAATAGGTTAGTCCCAAAAATCATATAAAATAGCATATAAATGCATATAAAACATCCAAGATGGATAATATAGATTAATAGGTTAGTCCGGGTTAGTTTCATTCAAATCATGCAAGTTAGAGTCCAAAACAAGGGCAAAAGTGTTTGGAAAAGTAGATATGTTGGAGACGTATCAGTACCGGTTCGGGAGGTGGGTGTGCACAGGTGGCTACCGCCCTACCTCTCCCTTGGCGGCCGTGATGCGCGCCGGAGGAGGTGCCGGATCGGGAGGGGGCGTGGGCAGGTGGCCTCCGCCCCTACCTCTCCCTTGCTGCCCCTGGAGGGGGAGGCCTCTGCTCGAGCCCCTGGCGACGGTTTTGGACCGAGATCGCCGGGCGCGCCGAGCCCTGTGGCGGTGATGGCTGAGGGATCTATGCCGGTTCTGCCCACGATGCAGGGCAGCACCCCGGCTGGCTCAACTATGTTCAGCCCTGTTAGGGGTGGGGCAGGAGTCCTTACTCCGAACGTGGTCACGCGGGACGACATCATCACTTTGGGTGGGATTCCAGATCCTTTATCCGAAGGTAGACGGATGAGCTGTCGCCTCCAGGGGCAGCACGGAACAATAAAAAATTATAGATTCGTTGGAGACGTATCAAGCATCCCCAAGCTTAATTCCTGCTTGTCCTCGAGTAGGTAAATGATAAAAACAGAATTTTTGATGTGGAATGCTACCTAACATATTTATCCATGTAATTTTCTCTATTGTGGCAAGAATATACAGATCCATAAGATTCAAAACAAAAGTTTAATATTGACATAAAAAACGATAATACTTCAATCATACTAATAAAGCAATCATGTCTTCTCAAAATAACATGGCCAAAGAAAGATATCCCTACAAAATCATATAGTCTGGTTATGCTCCATCTTCATCACACAAAATATTCAAATTATGCACAACCCCGATGACAAGCCAAGCAATTGTTTCATATTTTGATGTTCTCAAACCTTTTCAACTTTCACGCAATACATGAGCGTGATCCATGGGCATAGCACTATGGTGGAAGAGAATATGGGGGTTGTGGAGAAGACAAAAGGAGGGAGATAATCTCACATCAACTAGGCGTATCAACGGGCTATGGAGATGCCCATCAATACATATCAATGTGAGTGAGTAGGGATTGCCATGCAACGGATGCACTAGAGCTATAAGTGTATGAAAGCTCAAAAAGAAACTAAGTGGGTGTGCATCCAACTTGCTTGCTCATGAAGACCTAGGGCATTTGAGGAAGCCCATCGTTGGAATATACAAGCCAAGTTCTATAATGAAAAATTCCCACTGGTATATGAAAGTGACAAAATAAGAGACTCTCTATCACGAAGATCATGGTGCTACTTTGAAGCACAAGTGTGGAAAAAGGATAGTAACATTGCCCCTTCTCTCTTTTTCTCTCATTTTTTCTTTTTCTTTTTTTTCTTCTTTTTTTCTTTCTCTCTTTTCTCTCTTTTTTTCTTTTTCTTTTTCGTCTGGAGTCTCATCCCGACTTGTGGGGGAATCATAGCCTCCATCATCCTTTCCTCACATGGGACAATGCTCTAATAATGAAGATCATCACACTTTTATTTACTTACAACTCAAGAATTACAACTCAATGCTTAGAACAAAATATGACTCTATGTAAGTGCCTCCGACGGTGTACCATGATGTGCAATGAATCAAGAGTGACATGTATGAAAGAAATTATGAAAGGTGGCTTTGCCACAAATACGATGTCAACTACATGATTATGCAAAGCAATATGACAATTATGAAGTGTGGCATAATAAACGGAACGGTGGAAAGTTGCATGGAAATATATCTCGGAATGGCTATGGAAATGCCATAATAGGTAGGTATGGTGGCTGTTTTGAGGAAGATATATGGTGGGTGTATGGTACCGCCAAAAGTTGCGCTACTAGAGAGGCTAGCAGTGGTGGAAGGGTGAGAGTGCGTATAATCCATGGACTCAACATTAGTCATAAAGAACTCACATACTTATTGCAAAAGTCTATTAGTCATCGAAAAAAAGTACTACGCACATGCTCCTAGGGGGATAGATTGGTAGGAAAAGACCATCGCTCACCCCGGCCGCCACTCATAAGGAAGACAATCAATAAATAAATCATGCTCCGACTTCATCACATAACGGTTCACCATACATGCATGCTACGAGAATCACAAAGTTCAACACAAGTATTTCTACAATCCACAATTACTCACTAGCATGACTCTAATATCACCATCCTCATATCTCAAAACAATCATAAGCAATCAAACTTCTCATAGTATTCAATGCACTTCATATGAAAGTTTTTATTATATCCCTCTTGGATGTCTATCATATTAGGACTAAATTCATAACCAAAGCAAATTACCAAGCTGTTTAAGGCTCTCAAAATAATATAAGTGAAGCATGAGAGTTCATCAATTTCTTCAAAATAAAACCACCATCGTGCTCTAAAAAGATATAAGTGAAGCACTAGAGCAAACGACAAACTACTCCAAAAGATATAAGTGAAGATCAATGAGTAGTTGAATAATTATGTAACTATGTGAAGACTCTCTAACATTTAAGAATTTCAGATCTTGATATTTTATTCAAACAGCATGCAAAGCAAAATAAAAAGATGCTCCAAGCAAAACACATATCATGTGGTGAATAAAAATATAGCTCCAAGTAAAGTTACCGATGAACGAAGACGAAAGAGGGGATGCCTTCCGGGGCATCCCCAAGCTTAGTTGCTTGGTTGTCATTAGATATTACCTTGGGGTTCCTTGGGCATCCCCAAGCTTAGGCTCTTGCCACTCCTTATTCCATAGTCCATCGAAACTTTACCCAAAACTTGAGAACTTCACAACACAAAACTCAGCAGAAAATCTTATGAGCTCCGTTAGTATAAGAAAATAAATCACCACTTAGGTACTGTTGTGAACTCATTCTAAATTCATATTGGTGTTGTATCTACTTTATTCCAACTTCTCCATGGTTCATACCATCCAATACTACTCATAGATTCATCAAAATAAGCAAACAACACATAGAAAACAGAATCTGTCAAAAACAGAATAGTCTGTAGTAATCTGGGAACTTTCCATACTTCTTTAACTCCAAAAATTCTGACAAATTAGGAAAATCTAGGAAATTTGTATATCAATCTTGTGTAAAAATTTCATATCAAAATCACGTACCAGTGAATTTTCAAATTTCCTGGACTGAGCGCAAAAGTTTCTGTTTTTGCACAGAATCAAGTCAACTATCATCCACACTATCCCAAAGGCTTTACTTGGAACTTTATTGAAACAAAATCTATAAAACATGATTACTATAGTAGCATAATAATGTGAACACACAAAAACAGTAGGGATAAGTATTGGGTTGACTCCCAACAAACGCTTTTCTTTAATGCCTTTCTAGCTAGGCATGATGATTTCAATGATGCTCACATGAAAGATTAGAATTGAAACACAAAGAGAGCATCATGAACAATATGACTAGCACATTTAAGTCTAACCCACTTCCTATGCATAGGTATTTTATGAGCAAACAACTTATGTGAACAAGAATCAACTAGCATAGGAAGACAAAACAAGCATAACTTCAAAACTTTCAACACGTAAAGAGAAAACTTGATATTATTGCAACTCCTACAAACATATATTCCTCCCTCATAATAATTTTCATTAGCATCATGAATGAATTCAACAATATAATTATCACATAAAGCACTCTTTTCATGATGCATAAGCATAGAAATTGTATTACTCTCCACATAAGCAAATTTCTTCTTATGAATAGTAGTGGGAGCAAACTCAACAAAATAACTATCATGCAAGGCATAATCCAATTGAAAATTAAAATCAAGATGACAAGTTTCATGGTTATTATTATTCTTTATAGCATACATGTCATCACAATAATCATCATAGATAGCAACTTTGTTATCATAATCAATTGGAACCTCTTCCAAAATAGTGGATTCATCACTAAATAAAGTCATGACCTCTCCAAATCCACTTTCATAATTATCACAATAAGATTCAACACCCTCCAAAATAGTGGGATAATTACTTCCTAAAGTTGGCACTCTTACAAACCCACTTTAATCAATATAATCATCATAAATAGGAGGCATGCTTTCATCATAATAAATATTCTCATCAAAACTTGGGGGACTAAAAATATCATATTCATCAAACATAGCATCCCCAAGCTTGTAGCTTTGCATATCATTAGCATCATGGATATTCAAAGAATTCATGCTAACAACATTGCAATCATGCTCATCATTCAAATATTTAGTGCCAAACATTTTAATGCATTATTCTTCTAACACTTTGGCACAATTTTCCTTTCCATCATTTTCACGAAAGACATTAAAAAGATGAAGCATGTGAGGCAACCTCAATTCCATTTTTTAGTTTTCTTTTATAAACTAAACTAGTGATAAAACAAGAAACAAAAAGATTCGATTGCAAGATCTAAAGATATACCTTCAAGCACTCACCTCCCTGACAACAGCGCTAGAAAAGAGCTTGATGTCTACTACGCAACCTTCTTCCTGTAGACTCGTGTTGGGCCTCCAAGTGCAGAGTTTTGTAGGACAGTAGAAATTTTCCCTCAAGTGGATGAACTAAGGTTTATCAATTCGTGGGAGGCGTAGGATGAAGATGGTCTCTCTCAAACAACCCTGCACCCAAATAACAAAGAGTCTCTTGTGTGCCAACACACCCAATACAACGGTAAATTGTATAGGTACACTAGTTCGGTGAAGAGATGGTGATACAAGTGCAATATGGACGGTAGATATAGGTTTTTGTAATCTAAAATTATAAAAACAGCAAGGTAGCAAGTAGCAAAAGTGAGCGAAAACGGTATTGCAATGCTTCGAAACAAGGCCTAGGGTTCATACTTTCACTAGTGCAAGTTTCTCTCAACAATGATAACATAATTAGATCATATGACAATCACTCAACGTGCAACAAAGAGTCACTCCAAAGTCACTAATAGCAGAGAACAAACGAAGAGATTATTGTAGGGTACGAAACCACCTCAAAGTTATTCTTTCCGATCAATCCATTGGGCTATTCCTATAAGTGTCACAAGCAGCCGTAGAGTTCATAGTAAAATAACACCTTAAGACACACATCAACCAAAACCCTAATGTCACCTAGATACTCCAATGTCACCTCAAGTATCTGCGGGTTTGATTATACGATATGCATCACACAATCTCAGATGCATCTATTCAAACCAACACAAATAACTTCAAAGAGCGCCCCAAAGTTTCTACCGAAGAGCCAAGACGAAAACATGTGCCAACCCCTATGCATAAGTTCACAAGGTCACAGAACCCGCAAGTTGATCACCAAAACATACATCAAGTGGATCACGTGAATATCCCATTGTCACCATAGATAAGCACATGCAAGACGTACATCAAGTGTTCTCAAATCCTTAAAGGCTCAATCCGATAAGACGACTTCAAAGGGAAAACTCAATCCATTACAAGAAAGTAGAGGGGGAGAAACACCATATGATCTAACTGTAATAGCAAAGCTCACGGCACATCAAGATCATGCCATATCAAGGACACGAGAGAGAGAGAGAGAGAGAGAGAGATCAAACACATATCTACTGGTACATACCCTCAGCCCCGAGTGAACTACTCCCTCCTCGTCATGGAGAGCGCCGGGATGATGAAGATGGCCACTGGTGATGGTTCCCCCCTCTGACAGGGTGCCAGAACAGGGTCCCGATTGGTTTTTGGTGGCTACAGAGGCTTGCGGCGGTGGAACCCCCGATCTTTGTTCTGTTCTAGAAGTTTGAGGGTATATAAGAGGTGTTGGCGTCGGGAACAAGTCAAGGAGGGTCCATGAGGCAGCCACGAGGTAGGGGGCGCACCCAGGGGGTAGGGCGTGGCCTCAAGACTCTTCTGGTCCATCTCCGATGCTCCGTGGGCTTCTTCTGGTCCAAAAACAATCTCCGTAAATTTTTAGGTCAATTGGACTCCGTTTGGTATTCCTTTTCTGCGATACTCAAAAACAAGGAAAACCAGAAACTGGCACTGGGCTCTAGGTTAATAGGATAGTCCCAAAAACCATATAAAATAACATATAAATTCATATAAAACATCCAAGATGGATAATATAATAGCATGGAACAATAAAAAATTATAGATACGTTGGAGACGTATCACGAGACGAATTCGAATATGCCGCCCGTTCGTCTGTCACACGTCCCTAGCATAGTGAACATGCAACCGTCCCCCTTCGTTTCATTTGTCCAAAAATGCCAAACTTCGGGAAAACATTCCCGGATGTTATCCCCCTCGCCAGTATCGAGTATCACTGCGTTAAAACACCCCTAGCACCGCTTATCGTCATGTCATGCATCTGTGTTGCTCTTCCCCCTCTTCTTCTCCGGTAGACCTCGAGACCGCTGTTGATGCCGCTGTGATCGACTACATCATCGATGACTCTTCTTCCCTTTCAGCGGAGCTTCCAGGCAAGCCCCCCTTTTGACCATCCCGATATTGCCCATCCATTCTCTCATGCTTGCATTAGATTTTGCTATTGTAATTGATTGCTCCTATTCTGATGCATAGCCTGCTTTTGTACCTGCTGTTGTACCTTACCTGCTTATCCTAAACTGCTTAGTACAGGTTGGTTAGTGATCCATCAATGACCCCCACCTTGTCCTTGTTGCCCCTGCTTCATTATCGACGACTCGATCAACGTGATCGACGACGAGAGCCCGACACCTCACATCGCTTCACCCATTTAGTTGTACGACTCTGCATAGTTACTATCGAGTGACGTGGGTGATATCTCATAACGCACTACTGATGATAAATCTGTAGTGTAGCTATTCGGTCGTGGTCATCGAGGGTGATTCCTCCTTCACCACTCCCAATACGACTCTGTCGTGCAACACCTCAAGTGTGAACCTCGAGGGTGATTCCTCATACCTTCACCTAGATTACATCGAGTGGAATCCACCAAGGGTGATTCCTCGGGGTTTCCCCCTTGATGTTTGGACACACTGTTACCTTGACTTTACTTGAGACCTTTGTGAAATTCGGGCGGGCCCGGAGAGCACCTGCAAGATAATTACGTGTCGTAAGTCCACGAGACGGGGCAACGGGGTCACACCGATCGTGAGTCTCTGCTCGTCTCCGCAAGCTACTAATACACTAATGGTTTGGGTATTTGTTCTGAGTTGGTCTCGGCCTTTACGCACTAACCACCACACGGGAATAGTTATGGGCCTCGGCGTCGCAGTATCAGCCGAAGCTTTGTCAGACGTCCAGTTCAGTAGTGTGGCACGGTTGGTCCGGCACCATCCTGTAGTGGTGGAGCCTAGACCCGCCCTACACGCAATGATCCTTAGTGCAACGGGCGATGGGCCCAAGACCCCGAAGTGCTTAGGATATAGACCGACGGGGACCCCTCTGCTGAGCCTAGGTAGGGCTGCAACGTGTTGATCTTCCGAGGCCGGGCATTGACTCAGAAAAGTGTGTCCGGCCAGAGTAATCAAGCGTGTTGGGTAACGTGGTGCACCCCTGCAGGGAAGATTATCTATTAATAGCCGTGTCCACGGTAACGGACGTTCAGACTTACATCCTGATCTATTACAACTAGAAATGGATACTTTTGATATGTGGCTTCGGGATTGCTTTCTTGTAGGGAGTCGAGGAAGGATCTCTGGGCATTAATGTTACAACATGATTGTTAATTAAAATGCTATTCTTTACTCTTCTACATGCTGCAAGATGCTCAGAGCTGCTTGAAGATGCTAGTCTTTGATAGGCTAGGCCTTCCCCCTCTATTCTGGCATTCTGCAGTTCAGTCCATAGATACAACCCTTTCTTTTGATACCAATGCATACTTAGTATAGATTTGATGCTTGCGAGTACTTTGGATGAGTACTCATGGTTGCTTTGCTACCCCCTTTCCCCCTTCTTTCTTCTTTCCGGTCACTGCAACCAGTTGGTGGATCCCAAGAGCCAGATACCACCCCCCTTCGACTACTACCACTACCCTGATGGAGCCTACTGCTACATGGAGACCGTCGACGACCAGGAGTAGTTAGGAGGTCCCAGGCAGGAGGCCTTGCCTCTTCAATCCTTGTTGTTTTTGTGTTTGCCTTCTTAAGGCGGCCTTGTTTAACTCGTGTCTGTACTCAGATATTGTTGCTTCCGCTGACTCTTGTGTATCGAGCTATGTATTCGAGCTCTTGAGGCCCTGGCTTGTAATATAAAGCTTGTATTTTTTTATTTGTGTCTAGAGTTGTGTTGTGATATCTTCCCATGAGTCCCTGATCTTGACCGTACACATTTACGCGTATGATTAGTGTATGATTGAATCCGGGGCATCACAATGGTAACTTCATTTTTTAAAAACCTGGTATGATTTTGTTAACTATGGTTGCATACATTCTTATTAAGTAAACTACATTGCTAACTATACATGTTATTGTTATGTTCTTCAACAGAAGCTCCCGAAGGAGGTTGCGCCTAACATGATGTTTACCGAATGTCATATGCATATGATTAGCTTACAACCGACTCCGCCGAAGGCTTACCACAATGCATACTCGATTTCTTTAAACGATGAAAGACTCAATATCAAAGAATGGAGCAAAGTAATGAATGCGCGCATGCAACTAATTGGAGACAACATGAATGTGCGCAAACCACAAGTTGGAGACAAGTGTATATCCATTCTCCATTATGGAGATGGACCGGTTTACCTGTTTTATGCTATCCCAAGAGAGAGGAGTAGGTCCTAGGTAGTACTCATCATGTGCTAAGAACAATTAGCTAGTGTTGGTTATGACTATGATGATGATGATGAGGAGGAGGAGGAGTTATGTTTATGATGATGATGATGATGAGTTATGTTTATGATGATGATGATGATGTGTTAGAATGACTAGTTGTTATATGACTCATGGACGATGATGTGTTGGAATGATGAGTTGTTATATGACTCATAGATGATGATGAGTTTTTATATGACCATGACGATGATAGTGACGATTGTTATTATTATTATGATGATGCTATTAGACCTGGTAAAAGTTTGTAATCCAAACCAAATCCAGACCGATCCATACATGTACACGTGTACCAATCAAACTAAACCAATCCAAACTATAAGTGTTATAATCCAAACCAAACTGAACTGCTCATGTTTTCAAACCAAACTAATCCAGCCCATTTCCTAGAAGTGGTTTTGTCCAAATTTTCAAACTATGGACATGCGCACATGAGGACGTGGATAGCTCCTGATGCATGAATACTAATTGCCATCACTGAACACCGTGGCTGTTGATGCATGCATGAATACTAATTGCCATCACTGAACACCATGGCTGTTGATGCATGCATGAATACTAATTGCCATCACTGAATACAATGGTTGTTGATGCAGCTTGCTGCAGTCGGTGAAGTAGCAGACACGCCGGCCAGCCTCGGGTGCACTGCTGCATAGCACCCATGTATGCGTAGCACCCATGTAGGTGGGCAACAAGTTCCAACTCTGGCCTTGCAGGCTTGGTCACCGGCGGCGTCTCACCCACCCCCCCCCCCACACACACAGAGAGAGAGAGAGAGGAGGCGGTGGCCGGAGCTCCATCCAGCGCCAGCCCAGCGGCCCCTAGCGACGATCGTCGCCCATCGAGGCTGCTAGTCCGATTTGGTCGCTGGATTTTGTTTCAGACTATGGGTTGAAACTATTTGAGACCAATCACTCTCTATTCAGACCAAACCAATCCAGCCCAAAATTAAGTGCAGCCCAGACCAATTTGAATTAACGTAATGTCTCAGTCTTTTTTATCCAATCCAATGACAGCCCAAACAGGAAACCAAACTGAAACTATAGTTTGAATCCAAACTATTCCTAGGTCTAATCATAATGATATAACAATCTCTTCATCGCTACTGTATCAAAATTTGTATAACATTGTATAAAGACAACATAACACAGAAGAAATGAAATACGAACGAATAGCAGTAGTGCAGGGAGAAAGCGCGCGCTGCTACTACTTGGCAGTAGCGCCAGTCCAACTAGCGCTACTGGTAACTGTATTAGCAGTAGCGTTGGGTTATACCCATGCTACTGCTAGGCAAAAAAACTCGCGCTACTACTAGGGTTTTCCCTAGTAGTATCGTCCTACCACCACATCCAAAGAAAGGGTGTAATTTTACCACCACAAGTTCGTCATCAGCGTGAGGGGTTAGTATATACCACCACAGCAAAATATACAGACCATCAAATAGTTTTCAAGCCCTAGCTACACAAAATGTACGTCGTCGTCATCGCCATCATCGTCGCCGTCGAGGATCATGCACACGGTAACCAGAGGCAGAACTAGTAGTAGTGCTTGCCGGGCCAGCTCCTGAGCCAGAGCACCCTGTGAGTGTTGCCATGGCAACAAACCCAACACCCTAGGCCTTGTTGTCCGACAAGTGGCTCAGAGCAACCATCAGAGCCTCTTGGCTGAAGCCACCTTGGTCCATGACGACGGTGGATGTCGATGGACTTGCTCTCCCTTATGGCGGTTGCCACCTCCTTCACGGCCTCAGTCATGCTGGTGAAGACACTGACCTCCTCCTACATCAGGCCGCCCCTCTTCCTCTTCCTATCAAGCACAGGGATGACCTCAAAGGGCTTGTCAAGGCCATCAAGGGCTACCTCTGTGTATTGGGTGTTTGGAAACTCTAGTATGGGTGAACCGAGAGGCTCACCGGAGCCCATGGCATGCTTGTCGGTTGCTAGCCCAAAAGGAGAAGATGTACTACATCTGGTTGTAGTTCTAGATGGGTGTGTGGAGGAACTCCGCGTCTTTGGGGTGGTCCTAAAAAAGAAATACAATGTTGTTAGTTGCGAGAAGGCAATTTTTAACTGGCTTAAAACAAGGGGGACGTGAGCTAACCGCGACGTGGCCGGTGTAGTGCTCTGCCTCTAGGACGATGGAGCAAGTGTTCTGATCCCATGAGGCGTCGTTGAGGCCTCTGAGCTTGGACAATGTGGTCCATCAAGCTCTCCACTCCCCGAGGTGGTCGTAGACCTAGGTGGGGGTCACCTCCTGGCCATAGAACTCGAACACATGCTTTGCAACGGTGTTGAAGTGCACCTCCTTGAAGCCCTTGTCAGTCCTAACCCCACTAGATATGAGCTCACACATCTTATTAAGCACAAACATGGACGTGAAAGGCTGCCACTTTCATGTTGTTCCCCCTACTATCCTTCTTTGCCTTTGCGGCTGCCGTAGCGGCAGCAGGAACAATAGTTGGCTCAGCGAGCACAAAGGCTGTAGGCAGAAAAAGAGGCCGCCTTGCCAGAAACTTCGAACACATCTGAATCAACATGCATAGGACGAAGGGAACTGGCTCTTGGATAGGACAATGGTCTGACTAAGATCTTGCGTTTGTGTGTCATGTCCTACAATTGCATCACACATTGACAATAAACATTGCACACACTACCGGACAATCTAGCTCAACAAAGCATGATATGAACAACATGCATCATAACTTACAAATCCACCACCAATAGCCACCACAACATTACAATCTCATAGATCAAACCCTAGCATGCTACACGATGCCCTACCATAAGGTGGAACATCTAACTCACCACATGCTCTCAGATCTAGATTCAACGAGTACAAAGAAGGGGGTGATTGAACTCACAAAGGCCATCGATGCAGCTCGAGGGAGACGCGAAAACGGTCGGAGAAGACGAGGACATGAGTCGGCGCCACCGTGGACCATCGGCCGGAGAAGGCGCACCGCTTACCTGATCGTTGATGTCGATGCGCGTCAGATGGAAAGCTTGAAAGGGTGGGGGAGAAGGTGGCGAGAGTTTCACTGGTAAGGCGAAGAGGGCGAAGAGGGCTATATAGGGCGACTGAATCGACGGGAGGTGAGCCGAAATCCTCCCGTCGATTTTACGGGGACGCGCGCGAACTCACCTTCGTGGCGTACAAGCTCAGTGCCGCATTCCTTCCCCTGCTTCGGCCGAGCCTGACTCGCTAGAAACTGTCGATTCGGCCGTTCATAGCAGGGTTGGTTGGGAGGTACTTTAAAGTTCATGCGATGCAGACCAAATAGTATATGGGCGCAGCCAAACAGATCAATTTTTTTTTCAGACCTGATTGAATCTCTGATCAGCATTCCCTCTTGACAACCTGAACCTAAAGCCACCCCAAAATGCCATAAGCCCCTAGAAGCCGCCGTCTCTCACTTAAACCCTAAACTCAACCCCGCGCCTCCGCCATGCGAGGCCGCCACCACCTGCTTGGCTTCCTTCGCCGCGCAGCGGCAGGCTCCTTCTCCGCTGCCCGCCGTGCTGATTCTCTCTCCCACCTACACCCGTTCCCGCCGGGAAATGGCGCCGCCGTTCCCATCAGCACCCGCTTCCTCTCCTCGCGCCCCAGCGGTGCCGCGCGGAGCCTAATCGAGGACGAGGCCGACCTCAGCGACTGGGTCAGCGACATCAAGGCCGACTCCTTCAACCTTGGCCTCAGCAGCGGCGACGAGCGCGAGGCCTCCAGCCGCAAACCCGCTGCCTCCAGGGGAGGCCGAAGAGGGAGGGATTCGGGGGGACCGCCGACGAGGTCGAGGTTTGATGGCGGTGATTTCGGTGGAGAGAGGCGCGGCGGTGATTTCGGCGGCGATAGGCGTGGTGGTCGGTTCGGCGGCGATAGTCGTGGTGGTTGGTTCGGCGGCGATAGTCATGGTGGTCGTTTCGGTGGCGATAGGCGTGGTGGTCGATTTGGCGGTGATAGTCGAGGTGGTCGGTCTGGAGGTGATAGGCCAGGCTCTGAGCGAAGGGGGAGGGTGGTGAGTTCTGATTTCAGTGATGATGGTGAGTCTGGCTTTGGTTCTGCGAGGGGAAGGCGAGGGCGGGGCAGGATGTCTTCGGGGTTTGCACAGAGAGGAGGGAGGGGAGGTGATTTTGGTGATGAGGCTGGGTTTCGGTCTTCGAGGGGTCAGCGTGGCCGGGGTGGGAGGGCATTGGGTTTGTCACACAGGGAAGGGAGGTACAGTGATTTGGATGATGAAGCATCTGGGTTTGGGTCTCCCAGGGGAAGACGAGGTCGTGGTGGAAGGACAACAGGTTTGTCAGGCAGAGGACTCAGGGGAAGCGATCTGGATGACGACGAGGATGACAGCGGTGAAGAAGTTGGTTTTGGGTCTCCCAGGGGAAGACGAGGTCGTGGTGGAAGGGCATCAGGTTTGTCAAGGAGAGGAGGCAGGGGAAGCGATCTGGATGACGACGAGGATGACAGTGGTGAAGAAGTTGGTTTTGGGTCTCCCAGGGGAATTCGTGGTCGTGGTGGAAGAATGTCAAGTTTGTCACGGAGAGGAGGCACGGAAAGTGATTTAGATGACGACGAGGATGATGATGATGATGATGATGCAATTGAGTTTGGAGCTTCTGGTGGAAGGCATAATCGTGGTGGGATAGCAGAGAAGATGGGGAATTTGGGATCACGTAGAGGAGGTAAAGTCAGGGATGTGGATTTTGGTAATCGACGGTCAAAGGGCCGGAAAATGTCTGATTTTGGTTCATCAGAGGATGATAGTGAGTCAGGGGAAGTTGATGAGGATGATGGATCATCAGGTTTTGAGGATGGTCTCTCTGGTGATGATTCTGTGCAGGAGGATTTAGTGAACAATGCAGCTAAGAAATCTGTCTCTTCTGAGTCAGTTGAACAGGAGAGTGTACTGGGAACAAGAGATAATGGAGGTGCTGATTCGTATTTGAGTCAGAGAAGGTAGCTCTTGCTCAACCTTTCTCTAATTGACAATAAATATATCCTGCCATTGTTATGGAATGTTTATGTATGTGTTGCACATTGTTTTCTTTTCTCTATGGCAACTAGTTAGATTGTTACTCCCTTCGTAAAGAAATATAAGAGAGTTTAGATCATTAAAGTAGTGATCTAAACACTCTTATATAGTTATATTTCTTTACAGAGGGAGTACTTTGTGATCATATATCCGTGCATAGGATAGATATGTTACGTCATGCATATATTTGAGTTGTGAAGCACGTGAATGACTGCTTGCTATGTCGGGTAGTTTTTATTCACTTTTGTGATATTTGCCTAAATGTTAGTTCAACAAATAGCATCGTTTTCATCCCAATTAACACTATACTTAGTTATCATATGCGAATTTAATAAGAACTTCCATAGCTGCCTCAAACTTGGCCACAAAGCCTCCTATCCTTGGGAAGTGCAAATAGATATTTAGTAGTATTTGTCTGTTGTTTGGTCTGCTTTCATCATAGTGTAACAGGTTCCATGATCCTTTGGATGTGGGGTGGGTTATGAGAAACTTCAGTATCGTTCTATCCTCAATTCTGGTCAATTGTAGGACCTTAGGCCAGTGAAGAAAATGTATCTTGTTCATAGTCACGCACTACTAGAAACTGTTACTGACTACTATCCAAGTATCACCATCTTAATCAGGATTGATTTCATCTAGATGCATTAGTTGGTTTTTGTATTGAAAGATATCCTTAATTCTAATAAATTTTAGAACCTTAGGCCAGTGAAGAAAATATATCTTGTTCATAGTCATGCTCTACTAGAAACTGTTATTGATTACTATCCAAGTATCACTATCCTCTTAATGACTCACTTAATCAGGATTGATTTCATCTAGCTGCGCTAGTTGGCTTTTGTACTGAAATTGCACAAAGGATGCACATTTTAAATCATGATGACTTTTATATAGCAATCCATTTACTTGCAGCAGTGAATGGACATATGAAAAACAAAAGAATGGAGGTAGTGTCTATTTTCACAACCATACCATAATTTAAGTTGCTTAATGATTCTTTTCTTAGTTTTTAAGCTGTTATTTTGTGACCCCCACCATGTGATGAGGAAAAAGCAAAGACATTTGTAGCATAGTGTTGAGGGCAACAAATTTTTCTGTTGCAAAATTATCTGATTCTTGTTACTGCTTGTGCAGCAATTTTTGTATATTAAATAGAACTTGGTATGATTATGTTTGCTCAATGTCTCTGCAGCTTGTGATACCCTGGTCGATGAAATAATATGTTTCATGGAAACTATAGTCAGCCATGTGCTATGATTAGGCTTATCACGTCCTTATGATCTCTAATTGGCCATCTGCATTGTTTCCAAATAGTTGCAGACATGTATTGAAATTTAAGAGCATATGTGCTGATAACACACCTAGCAACCTTTTAATCTCTAATGCCCCCATCCTGTTGGATCTTCTATTGGTTAACATCACAGGTTTGATGAATGTTCTCTCTCTCCCGCGACATTAAAAGGTGTTAAAGCTGCTGGGTATGAACGGATGACTGCGGTTCAGGAGGCCACTCTTCCTATTATACTTAAAGGTTAACACAGTGCTGTTTTTATACGTGAACAGTTATGATTTTACTTTATGGTATGCATGTCTTTCCCACAAAGTTCTTAGGGCTCACAGGCTATGCAAAGGGACGAACATTATCCATTACCACTCTCCTTCTAGCATTTTATCTTTTCAATTTCCAAAATATGCCTTACAACTCCCATTTTCTAGAAAATCTCTTCAACCGTTCCTTGGTTAACCCTTTTTATTTTACTGCCCCCCTGATGTCTAAAGGCTACCTATTATGCGCTTAGTTGGTTTCATTTCCTTCCCTTTTCTTCACATGCATTTTTGCACCACTCGCCGATGCCACTTCCTTCTTTGTTTTGATGGACTTGAAGAGCCGAGGTGGCAGGCAAAAATAAGTAACTGGTTCACGATGTCCAATGGCCCATGTTTTGGTTACTCAAATATTTAACAGGTTAACTTCATTAACTGGCAGGAGGATTAGGGCGTTAGACTATATAATATGGAAACTCATAAGGATTGTTCTGCTTGTAGTAGTCCTTTCTGTGTTAAAAACACACCCTTACAGAAAAAATGGAAGCGCATTGACCCTGTATTTAATGATTATCAGGAAAGTTAAATTGAGAGATGATGAACACTTGTAGGGTGGAGAACCAATTGATAGCCCACTCACCCCACCTCATCCTTCACCAAGCACCACCCTCAGTTTTTTAATGTCTCGTCACAGGCGCAACGGTATTGTGGACAGAACAAGGAGCGATCAGTGAAGGAGAAGATGCGGGCAGGGGGGGGGGGATACCTCAATATTGACCAATGCTGGGTTTACCCTTATACGGCCCCCCTCTTGAAAACCTTTCTGTTTATAGCTCCACACATCCACCAGTCACACAGCTCAGCTATCTTATTAAACAGAACATGCCCAACGACTCAGTACATAGAGAGCTATGCACACTCACCCCAACACAATCCAATCCACAGCTTCATTTACTTCTGCTTCACGTGTTTGCCTTCAGTCTTGCCAACATAGTTTTCTTTTCAATGCAAAAGCACAATATTCTGGAGTTCTGACTAATGAGCATCCATGAGCGAATTGTTCATCTCCTTATAGTAGTTATGCCGAATTCCCTTACTGTTTGCAAAAATCAACACACAACAATTAATATGAAAACACATCAGTCGAATTGACCATATGGCCTTATAGTGATGATATTTCCCATAGTTTCTCAGTAGCTATAACTATAAGGTCTATACAGTCTTCAGAAAACATAAACTATTTATGGATTCCTGAAATTTTGAGTAATAATCTTTCAGCTGGCTTTAACAGCCTATGTATAAATTCTTGAATTACAACAATTAGTTATGAGCCTTTTGAATAAATATAACTGAAACAACCTCACTGAACTTGGGTTGAGATCCTCTACAGTACTGCACCCTGCTGTAGTACAGATGACAGGTGGGGTCGGGTCCATATGACAGCGACCGTACTGCACAGTACTACATTGAAGATGGACTTGCAAATAAAATTGTTTTGAAGAATTATTACTATGGCACAAGAAACATGATGCGAACCTTTAGTTGATTTGAGGGGAGGACAATCTGGACAATATTTAATTATGAACTTTGCCTTGTTTGGCTGTACACAATTGTGAAAATATCTTAACTTGAATTGCATCTTAGTCACTGCTGACAAACTAATAAACCTTTTCTCTGCAGGGAAGGATGTCCTGGCCAAAGCAAGGACAGGAACTGGAAAAACTGTAGCATTCTTGGTGAATACCCTTCTTGAGTATTGATATATTTCTTGTATTTAATTATTTAGGGCTTCATTTGATCTCAAGTTGTAATTCACCATTGTTTATGTTCAGCTTCCAGCCATTGAAGTTGTCTCCAAATTGCCCCCTCATGACCATGATAAAAAAAGACCACCGATTAGTGTTATTGTTGTGTGCCCGACACGTGAGCTTGCTGATCAGGCTGCTGCGGAGGCTAACAAACTTCTTAAATTCCATCCATCAATTGGAGTACAACTTGTAATTGGTGGCACTAGGATGGCTCTTGAGCAGAAACGCATGCACACAAACCCTTGCCAGGTGATTGGAAATAGTTCGCTGAACAATCCTTGCTCTTCCTATGGTCACATGTCATGATCTGAAAGTAATGCTAATATGCAGATTCTGGTAGCTACACCTGGAAGGCTTAAGGATCATATGGAGAACACACCAGGATTTGCTACTAGATTGATGGGCGTCAAATTCCTTATTCTTGATGAAGCTGACCGCTTGTTAGATATGGGGTTCCGAACTGATATTGAGAGAATAGTAGCTGCACTCCCCAAACAACGTCAAACACTCCTATTTTCTGCTACAGTTCCAGATGAGGTATAGTGAGTAAACCCACTCAGGCAATCGGTTTATTTGGTCAACATATACTGAATTTGTACTAATTTTAGGTTCGTCAAGTATGTCATGTTGCCATGAAAAGAGATCTTGAATTTGTCAACACTGTTCTAGAAGGAAGTGAGGAAACACATTCACAGGTATATTTTCAACCATGCACATGTTAATTGCTTCAAGTTTCCTTTTATTATCCAACATGATGCTTATTATTACCATATTCAGGTGAAACAAATGCATTTGGTTGCACCACTAGACAAACAATTCTCTATCTTATATGGTCTTCTAGCGGACCATATTTCGGAAAATGTTGACTATAAGGTAATTTAATTGTTGACTTTGCGGTGTCTTCTCTAGTCACTATTATACACAGATTTATGACAAGACAAATGCAGGTGATTGTGTTTTGTACAACAGCAAAAGTAACAAGTCTTGTTGCTGAACTCCTGTCTGAACTGAAGTTGAACGTACGTGAGATCCATTCTAGAAAGCCACAAAGTTACAGAACCAGGATATCAAAAGAATTTAAGGAATCAAAGGGTCTTATTCTTGTTAGCTCTGATGTATCTGCTAGGGGTGTTGATTATCCTAATGTCACACTAGTTCTGCAGGTAACCAACCTTGTGTATTGTCGTTGTCTATGTTCTTAATTTATTTATTGAGCAGATAAGGATTTTCTTTTCTGTTTGCTCTTTACAACCACTCAGAAAGATATCTTCCACGTAACCAAATATGAACATGCTTATCTTTGTGTCGTTACACATGTTATTATAAATCAGAGTGAACTGATATGATGGTCATTGCAGCTGGGAGTTCCTAGTGACAGGGAACAATATATCCACCGTCTTGGTAGAACTGGCCGCAAAGGTAATGAGGGGAGCGGAGTCTTATTGTTGGCACCATGGGAAGAATACTTCTTGAGAAGTATCAAAGATTTGCCTATTACAGAGGCAACACTACCACTAATTGATTTGGACACTAAACGGAAGGTACAATAGCTCCTTCACCAGTGCACAACTTATTGTTGGTGTTTCGACATGCAATAGCAATGGACATATCGATGATAGAAAATAACACCATCCGAAGAAGTGTTAGACCCTACTTTGATTCAGGAATCGGCTGGTTCTGATCATTTTCTGTTTGATTTTTTTCCTCTCTTGACATTTTCGAAAATTTGTGTCTAGTTAATCTTACATCACATTAGCCATGAATATGTAGAAGTAGCAAAATGAACCTATGTTTGGAAAGCCATCGCAATATTTTTAAGGCACACAATAGGATGAATCTACCAAATAAGTAGAAATGTTTTTCATAAGCGCAACCGTGGAGGGCTGGTCTCAGGTGACTGAAGTAGCAAAATGAACCTACATGGAATGTTGTCATTAATTTATTTAGAAATATTTGGCGAGTTCAATGTGTCATAATGCTATGTTGCACATTTCCATTTTGTTTTAGGTTGAGAAAGCTCTTGCACATGTGGAGGTGAAAGATAAGGAATCTGCTTATCAAGCATGGCTTGGTTACTATAATTCAAATAAGCAAATCGGCCGTGATAAGTATCAGCTTGTATCGCTGGCTAATGAGTTCAGTAGAAGTCTGGGGCTCAACAACCCTCCAGCACTGACTAAGCTTATCCTTAAAAAGATGGGACTGAGCAACATTCCAGGTCTACGGTCAAAGTAATCTTTCATCTAAGTAAGTGTCCTTGAATCTATGGTCGGGGGGGGGGGGGGGGCGACAATATGCTGCTCCATATTGGTATGAGTATTTCGAGTGAGTAATCAAGCTGTGCATTGATAAACAAGTTGTCTCATACAGATACAGGTCATGCTTGCAGTATGGCGAGCTTCCACATTACTTGTTTTCAGTCTTTCCTTGTAAGATGAAAACACACCTTAAATGCATGTCCCTACAAGTATTTGCTGTGTTGCAATATCCTGGACAAGAGTTTGACTATGGTGACGCTATTAGCACCAGGCATCTGGGAAACAGTATCAGATTATTGGCTCTTGACTTGATCTGGTGGTTTTTACCCCTTCATATTTAGAGTTCCTTTTCAGTTTCAGTTTAGCAGTTTCTTGTACTTGGTGATGCCGCCATGATGAATATTTCCTAGGTCACAGATTCAGTATAGTATGAAAGGAACAAAGTAGTTTATTTACACAAATATTCAGGCTCATTATAGATAACTAAATACCACAGCTGATCCCCATATGTGCGATGTAACTTGCAGTCCCCAGTATGCAACTTCGCTCATTTGGCAGACACCTTTGGTCGTACCCGAATTTTGTTGGCATATCCTTTTGCATATACAGTATGCACTTCGATTTGTTATGTTTGTTGAACTAATGAAATATGAATTTCGTTTCAGTTTTATGTTCGGATGCAGCATACAGTTCTAAATTTTTTGACGTCTCTTAATATCATCCTCCCCGGACAAATCTAAGTAGTGACCCAATTTACTAAGTTAGATTATATGTACATTGGCCATATATCTATTTGGGAACGGCAGGAGTGTGTTAGTCGATTCACACATCATTTACTCCCTCTGTCCCATAATATAAGAGTGTGTTTGACATTAGTAGAGAAGATAATGATTCGACAAACCCATGTAGGCTTGGAAAAGATCTCTCTCACTTTTTGCTTAAATATTTCTTCTCTTTTGCATTGAAATGTGAAGTCACGTTACTTGTAATGAGTTTGAATTACCAGTAACCTTGTGATAGTGACGGACACCTTTAGATTAACCGTAATTTGCTAGATAAAACAAAAGCAACACCGTACTAATCCTGGCAAAAGCGTGCACATCTTTAGTAAAGCTTTGAGTTTGCATGTTGTATTTTAATAAAAATGGGTCATCTCTTCTGGCTTGAGGCTTGGGTCCTGAATAAAAGTACATATCTTGATGGAAATCTGAATAACTGAGCACATCACAATACCTGTTCGGAGGTGAAATTTGAATGGTCAATGCCACATGGCACCAGCGGTGGATTTTCTAAGGGATTTTCTAAGAAGCGATACAAACACACCGCACTGCAATACGCGCTGAAAGCAGAGAGCTCCGGGAGCGCCTATAGGGACATCAAAAGATCCTAAATTTCAGAAAAGTTGCTAATTTTGAATAAAACAATCATGATTTCAAAAAACTCGTGATTTCCAAAAAGATGCTTGGTAATTCAAAAATTGTTCATGAATTTGGCAAAAAATCTTCACAAATTAAAAAAATGTTCATGAATTTAAAACAATGTTCATGATTACAAAAAAATATTCACAAAATAAGTAAATCATGATTACAGAAAAATGCTCTGAAATACAAAAACTGTTCACTAATTTGTAAAAAAATGTTCATAATTTAAAAAGTTCAAACAAATGTTTGCTAATTCGAATAATGTTCACGATTTAAAAAAATGTTCACGAATTTGGAAAAAATGTTCACGATTCAAAAAAATGTTCGCGAATTTGAAAAAAATGTTCATGATTTTGAAAAAGTAGTCTTTAATTTTAAAATGTTCATTATTTCAAAAAATGTTCATGATTTGAAAAACATGTTCATGACTTAAGAGAATGTTCACAAATTTCTAAAAAAATTGTTCATGATTTAAAAAAAATGTTCGTGAGTTTTGGAAAAATGTTCAGTTTCAAAAAAAAATGTTCATGATTTAAGAGTAACGATTTAGTAAAAATAAATCATGATTTTGGAAAAAATGTTCATCATTCAAAAAAAATGATTTTAGAAACAAATTGCGAATTAATAGATTTTCGAAAATCGAAAAACAAGAATAAAAATGAAAACATAAAAGTAAAGAAAAAAACGAAAAGCAAAAACGAAAAAAGAAAAACATAAAAACCCGGTTCAGGGAAGGTTCTAGAACCATGAAATGGACCGACCCATAGAAACAACATGGGGGGGGGGGGGGGTACGCGCCACGGCGTTGGCGGGCGCGGTACGCGCCGTATAGGATCCCTGGAGAGCTCCTCACGAGCGCCTTCAGCGCCAACACGCGATAGTGGCGCCCGCAGGTCAAATCATGGGCCGGAGCCCAGCGCGCCTCGCCAGCTTGCTCGCTGGCGCCTTCGCTCACTCAATTGCTAGCTCGCTCCCGCTTGATTGTTTTTTTATCGCTAAATCGCTACAGTACATACTCATTTTTCTTAGAAAAAAAAACAACCAGTTGGCTGCAGTATGTATTCTTGTTGTTAGGAAAAAGTTCATCGATTTCGAAAACAGTTCATCGAATTATACAAAAAGTTCATCGAATTTGGAAAAAAATCATTGAATTTGAAAATGAGTTCATCAAATTTCAAAAAAGTTCATCAAAAATGGAAAAAAGTTCATCGAATTCGAAAAACCGTATAGGATCCCTGGAGAGCTCCTCACGAGCGCCTTCAGCGCCAACACGCGATAGTGGCGCCCGCAGGTCAAATCATGGGCCGGAGCCCAGCGCGCCTCGCCAGCTTGCTCGCTGGCGCCTTCGCTCACTCAATTGCTAGCTCGCTCCCGCTTGATTGTTTTTTTATCGCTAAATCGCTACAGTACATACTCATTTTTCTTAGAAAAAAAAACAACCAGTTGGCTGCAGTATGTATTCTTGTTGTTAGGAAAAAGTTCATCGATTTCGAAAACAGTTCATCGAATTATACAAAAAGTTCATCGAATTTGGAAAAAAATCATTGAATTTGAAAATGAGTTCATCAAATTTCAAAAAAGTTCATCAAAAATGGAAAAAAGTTCATCGAATTCGAAAAACCGTTCGTTGAACTTTGAAAAAACTTCATCAAATTTGAAAAAATGTTCATGGAATTAAAAAAAAGATCGTCGAATATGGAAAAAGTTCATCGAATATGGACAAAAGTTCATCGCGTTTGAAAAAAAGTTCATCAAATTTCAAAAATAAATTCATCATTGATAAAAGTTCATCGAATTTGAAAAAGTTCATCGGGTTTGAAAAAAAGTTCATTGGATGTTAGAAAAGTTCACCGAATTGAAAAAAGTTCATTGAGTTTGAAAACAAAGTTCATCAAATTAGAATACAGTTCGCAAATTTGAAACGAAAATTCATGTATTATAAAAAAAGCTTAAAAAGGTAAAATGGAAATGAATAAAAAAAATAACAAAACCATTCCACTAAAAAAGGAAAGAAGAAAAGAAGGAAACACCTGTAACTAAACGCGTGAAGCATAGGTGGCCGGTTGGTTAGGTTTAGCGAAGGTTGAACCAAGCGATCGCTGTTCGGCCGGCCCAGCGTGGACAAGGGGGCGTGCGCCCTGTACCATTAACGCTATATCGGGCGCAGCAGGCACCAAATAGGGTTTGGCTTGAAAGCAAGCATGCCGGTTAAGGAGGATGCCTCACCCCGGCTTCGTTTTCCTCACCGCATCAGGCTGCCATGGCCTTTCTCGTGGCCCAGGATGGTGGGCTGAGAAAGCACATTAGCTAATCAACCTCTTTTGCCTTGGGGTTGACTGTCGTCATGCTTGGTTAGACAAACACGTAAAATTTCTTTCCGTCTCTGTAAAACATCTGAGGACTTAATAAAGCTTTAATCCCTAAAAAAAACTTAATAAAGCTTTAGGAGATTGCCTAAAAAGAGCTAACCAGTCTCTTTTGTCTTAAAAGAAAAAAAGAAGATAATCAGGGCTTGCTTACACACAATTAAAAGGCAAACCTTCACGAGTGCGTCGCTACTGATATTTGGTAGCAGTAACGGACTCGTGACCACATGGCATATGTGGTGAGTAATCTAAAAGCAAACAATGTCTAGAAAAACAAATATAAAGGACTCGCCTAAAAAAAGTAGTAGTAGCGGACATCAAGCATTTACACGGCAACACACCACCTCCTTGTTATAAGGGCACAGTTTCTAGCCCATCTTCAACCCCCTAGTCAAGAGTAGTGTACGCAGGAGCGAGAGTGAAGATGGATGGAGGAAGCAGCGGTGTGGGCGCAGACGAGATCTGGAGGC
The DNA here is from genome assembly GCF_018294505.1 of Triticum aestivum. Classification (NCBI taxonomy): domain Eukaryota; kingdom Viridiplantae; phylum Streptophyta; class Magnoliopsida; order Poales; family Poaceae; genus Triticum; species Triticum aestivum. The sequence goes on along the minus strand of NC_057813.1, from coordinate 439,815,390 downwards.
CATGGGACGAGCACACTGTGCTCCGCCCGGAGGAGATGGAGTACGTGCGACAGTTCCACCAGCACGAGCCAGGCGCCAACCAGTGCACCTCCTTCATCGCCAAGCACATCAAGGCGCCCCTCCAAACCGGAAGAAACACATGCCTACCTCTTTATTTATGCACCGTTCTTGATGCGTTGTATGCCATCTAAAACCAAATTTGTCACCAAAAAGTTATTGGTATAGTTACCTGTTTGTGATTTTGATTTGATTTGCATTGAAGTCTAAGAAATATATTAATCCACATGCAGATGCACTTTGAGTCCAATCATGTGACCTGTATAGGGCGAGTAGGGGTTTGTGGTCATTTTTGTTTTATTTTCTCCATTCAAATTTCCTGTTTGTACATAATTTTATTTTCTAAGAGTGTTGACCTAATTAACTCAGAAATTTTAGGAATCGATGATTTAGTCGATCCCTAAGTTAGACAAAAGTGACTGATTATTTTTTAGTTGGAGTGATCTATTCCGTTGTCCCCTCTAGATGGAGTGAACCATTAGATTTAAGAAAGAAGAAAACAAAGGTCATGGGGGATTCTCGTGGGGATGAAGATGCATATGGTGCACATCATGCAATGGAAGGTCGACTACCATGCTCCATGGGAAGGGAGATGAGGTCAACAACTTAGGTCAAGATCGCCATGGTGTTGGACAAATGCGGGCCACGACTGTGGGGGTGGGGGGAGGGGTTAGCAAGGATGATAAACTTGTACACGGTAGGCCTTTAGGAGTAGGCAAAGTGGCAAACGTCTGACGAGTTTGCCAACAACCAACACATTGTCTACCGCTTCATGCCAGACAAGGATGTGGTGGGGGCTCGCGTGGCACATGTGGTCAATTATGTAGGTTTTATTTGTTGCTTAATTATAGGGTATATGGCAAGGGTTGGAAATTGGGATGTATTTGGTCCATTTCATTAACCCGGATCATTTTCATTGTTCACACACGATTTAGGCACCAAAATAAAAATGAACTAACCTTTTATTGGGTTTGGTTTAGAGTTTTTATGCTCATCCATAGCTAAGAGGGCCGAAATCATGCATGATCAAGGGGATGAGTTGGAGTGCAGTGTTGTGGTATACACACCATAATCAGGAACGTTACACACAACACAATAAAGGAACGCTACCAAGATAAATAGATGCACACAAAGAATATTACGACAAATTGACGATGTCTTGCCAACTGGCATGTGCCACAAGATAAGAAAATTCTTTAGTCACTCATGTAGTAAGGAAATGCTCTAGCTTAGACAACAAAAGTATTGGTAGAGAATAAGTGTGACAAACCAACGCAAGCACATCATACACCACTCAATAATGAAACACTATAGCAACAAGACAATAGTAGTAGAAAAATAGTTATTGCAGAAAAGGGTAGCGGCAAACTGACGGTGGCGTGGCACATACCATGACATTAAAAACCTGGACCATGGAATGAAGTTACTCTGATTTTTTTTTTGATTTTCCACATGTGATTTAGGCACCCCCCAAAAAGGAATGAATTAATTTCATTTTTTAGGGTTTCTGTTTTGGTTTACAATTTCAGCGTCTCATCCTTAGCTAAGAGGGTTGATATGTTGCACAACCAGAGTGAGTAGTAGCGTATGTGGAAAATTGATAGTGCTATGGTATATGATAGATAATAAAAAACATTACATACCATAAAATAAGGAAATACCCTAGGCAGCCAGATAATATGTGCATGCAGAAAACAACCTCACAACAAATTGACGAAGGCTTACCAACTGGTACACAACACAATATACAAACTTTAGCCACCCACGGACACTCTAGCTTATACAGAAATAAACATATTGGTAGAGAAAAGGTGCGACGGACTAATGTAGACATCACACACTTCACTAAATAATGAAACACTCTAGCAACAAGACAACAATGATACAAAAATAATTATTGCTAGAAAGGAGCCACCATGAACTAGTGGTGGCATGAACATGCCATGAAATAAGGAAACTCTATAGCCACCGATGGAGTAAGGGCATGTACAATTATGCTATCTTAGCAACGACTCAAAGGATAATTGGTGAGGTGGAAGAGAGAGAAACAAAAAAGAGATGTTTCTGTTAGCTCAAAAATCACCTCTTAATAAGGTAAGATACTTGCCTACATTCTACGAGATGTATTATCTATCATATAATATGCTTGTTTGGCTTCTCTAACTGAGTGTACTATATAAAAGCAGAGCACATTATCAACCATTGTACATTCTCTAAGGGAACACTCAAGTTACCATAATATTGTCTCTATGGAAAAAATATACCAAAAAATGGTTGTCGTAAAGTGACAACCCCTCCCATTAAACCCGGGCATGGGTAGCCCGGCCCAACGACCCGTCCCGAGCCCGGCCCGAAAAACCAGGGCCGGGCCGGGCCGGGCTTGACACTCGGGCCAGGCTTGGGCTTTGTTTTGCAGCCCGAAAGGTAGTTCGGGCCGGGCTCGGGCTTCTCTTTTTCTATTTTTCGGGCCGGGCTTGCACGTACACGTACTAAAAAACAGCGTTCGGGTCGGGCTTCAGGCTTGATTTCGGGCCGGGCTCGGGCTTGAAATCAGGGAGTATTTTGGGCTTCGGGCCGGGCTCGGGCTTGAGAAATGAAGGTCGGGCTTTTACAAGCCCGGCCCGAAACCTGGCCCGGCCCGACGTTTGCCCAGGTTTACCTCCCATACATGTTGGAGTAAGAAAACACCAATAGCCACCCACATAATAGGTAATGCTCTTGCTACCAAGCCAATAGTTGTACAAAGCTAGTTACTTTTATTCACAAAAAGCTAGTTATTGTTAGAACAATATGGTGTCAAACCAATGAGGATGCACACCATGGAATAAGGGAACATTCGTGCCACCCACACAACAAGGAAACACTCTAGCTCCATCCGAGTTCTCAAGCACTCATCGAGCTCCCGGGTTCTGAGTTTTATTTCCACCAATGTCACGGTGTATAGTTTCTCTCCTAGCCACATGTGCCCATTCATTTTTAGGCGTTCTTTGTTTTGATTGCGGAGTGGGGTTTCAGAAAACATTTTGTGTGGGTTTGAAAATACTTTTTGTGTGGTTTGGTTGTTAGTTGAGTGAATTTTTGGACAGTTTGAGAATATTACCTCTTGGTGATTGGCCCACATTTATTTTGTATAATTTTGAGCTCGTGATAGCTTGAACAAACAAGGAATACAAATTTTCAAATGGCAATGAACTTTTGTATACTAGCCTCTAAATTGCATTAACGCTTTACATATTCAGAGTAGATGCATATTATTGCAACTTTTACCATGATGACATGAACCCATGGCTCATTTGACAAATAAATTGATAATAATCTCTACTACTATGGTTACATAAACTAAAATTGTATGAAGCTTTTAAGACAATTTCCCCGTTTGTTTTGATTAGTACACATTTGCGGCATCCATTCACAATACTTGTAATTTAATAGTCTTATTTACATCGTAATGCATATTATTTATAATTAGTGAGGTTTAGCAATAAACTAGTGTGACCATAATTATTATCGTAGCAAAATGACGTTGCACTCCCTTTTGGATTGGCAACTTCTCACATGATTTTTTTATCATATACTCACTCCGTCCCATAATGTAAGACGTTTTTTGACACTACATTACGGGACAGAGGGAGTAATTGTCTTGACTTGATAAAATATCAACAATAGAGCCATTATTTTTCAGTATATAACATCTACTCTTATTAACATAGTTCTCTCATGTAACAACGGTTACCTTTTAGTCTAAAAAAACAATCTAAAATACATAGGAGTTTAGCAAAATAAATGTTTTAACCTGTTAGTAATATTCAATAAAATATTATATTTTAGTTTCACATTTATCACAGTAAAGTGCTTGAGAAGTGATGAGAACATGCAACATTTTATGTGTATGATTGTGTTGCTAATGCATATGAAATAACATTTAACATAATACCTTAATTGTACACATTGTGTCAAATCATACATAATATGGTGCTTACTAATATCGATTCAATTAATTCATGTCCTTTTGTTGTTCACTACATGTTAGGTTTGGTCACTTGTGAGGAGGTTTGACGAGCCACAAGTTTTCAAGCCTTTTGTGGAGAAGTGTGTGATGCAAGGGAACATTGAGCCAGGATGTGTTAGAGAGGTCACTATCAAAAGTGGGTTGCCTGGTACATGGAGCACCGAGAGGTTGGAGCTGCTCGATGATAATGAGCACATCCTCAGTGTCAAGTTTATTGATGGTGATCATCCGCTAAAGGTATGTAATTACGTTTTGAGCCTCCAATGTTTGTTTAATTTTTACATTCTATTATACAGTGGCTGATCTACTGAGTAGTATGTATCGTCACCTGTCAATTTTTTTGACAACCTGGACCCCACAAACTTACTAATATTCAGATGCTAAGATGCAAGACGACGAGACTGCAAAACAAAGAGAGATTTATCAATACCTGTTGTTATTGTAGTTTTAAATCACATGTTATAGTAGAATGAAAGATATTTAAACCTAATAATTGGGCATTGTTTTGACAAAAATTTCTTGGAAATAATTAATTAATCTAGACACAAAAAATGCCTAACACAAGTGAGCACAAACCCATAGAATAATTAAAATTAAACCAAGCCCTGAACTTCCAACTCATGCATGACCATATATTTAGAAAGTTCTTGGTACAATATACCAAATTGTATCATTGAAAGTTATAAATGAGAGACTAGCTAGCTCCACTCCATGTGGTGAGAAATGTATAACTGATGTACTTAATACGAAATATTCCATATAACAGTAAAAATGATACCAAATGTACAAATATATTTATAAATATTCATAATTAAACCCTATAGATAAACACACATTCTTTGTAAGTTAGCATCCAATACATCTCAATCAAGGAAATAATATCATTTCTCATTAGAAGTCAATGATATACAAATCCAATTAGTTTGTTTTACTAGTGTATGTTTACAATAATGTTCCGTAAAATATTGTTACATCGATAATTTTCATTTGTTGTCTTTAGATTTTATACATGGAAACTTTTAGAAAAACATTGCTTTAGAACATTCAGATTAATGGTTAGTAACAAAAGCTAGCTAAGTTAGTAGATCATATAACACTTCCACACCCAAACCTACTCAGACCACATATATATACATATATAATAATGGTAATGCACTTTAATATATATATATATTTGGACACTTATATATTATGAAGTATCAATCACATATTAGTAGTTGGATCACACTTGAGGTTAATTATTACGAGATTATTTTTCTAGGCATACTAAAATTATGTCTTATTTTTATTTATCTAGAACTATTCATCTATTTTGACGGATATCTTATGAAGTATCAATCACATATTAGTAGTTGGATCACACTTGAGGTTAATTATTATGAGATTATTTTTCTAGGCATACTAAAATTTGGTCTTATTTTTATTTATCTAGAACTATTCATCTATTTTGACGGTCCACCATGAGGTCATTGGTGGTCATCCGGGAGCACTGGTAATTGAGTCATTTGTGGTCGACATCCCAGAGGAGAACACTGAAAACGAGATCTTTTACCTTGTTGGGAACTTTATCAAGATTAACCACAATCTGCTTGCTGATGTGTCAGAGAGACGCAACCGTGCACTAAACTAATGGTCCCTTATTGGTTGGTCACGACCAATCAATTAGCTTGCACCACCCATGAAACTTCTCTATCAAATTGATCGAGCGCCCTACCTTTCATCGTTGGATATTGTTATAAATTAATTCGTACAATGTATGTGGAATATTGTCTATCGTGTTTGGCGCCTTCATGGGCATGTTTATCAGGATTTTTTGTTGTTGAAGAATATGAATAAAGCCTCTTCTACCATTTCGTGAGAAAATAAAGTTAATCAAAGATCATTGCTCTCTTCTTTCTAGTTTGCTTGTTAAATTCACAAAATTATCCATTTGTTGGGCAACATGAATGGAAATGTCACGGCCAATGGGTGTGGGTCTATATATTTTTTATTTTTATCATTGAAAATATTTTATGAATCAAAAATGATTTTATGTAAGAAACTAAAGTGCGCCCTCACACACACACACACACACACACACACACACACATTAATAGGATTAATATGCTACAATACTTATGGCACACTTGGTATCATACATCATTAGTGTTTATAAATTCTTCTATTTGATTAGTATTTTCATATTCATTCGAGTTGATACTTCATTAGTGTGGCTGTAAAAATATGTTGGAACTTTTCAGTATCAAACATAAGAAAAATGTACCAAATATATCCGATTACTTTTCAACAACATTTGTAGCGACCACGATCCCAATGGACCGAAGTCTCTCTGCTTAAGTGTCATCCCTAGATCGATAATGCTGACACACACAGTACTCGAGGAATTATAACAGAGTTCAGTCACACACTTATTACATCGAGTCCTCGTAAAGAGTATGATTACACAAAAATATCATGACTGAAGGCCATCTAAACTAAATAACCGCGGAAGCTTCGAAGGTAAATGAGTCCATCAATTCCAATGGCATAGCTGAGTGTAGGACAACGACCTATCGCACCTTATTCGTCGTCTGAGAAGTCTGCAACATGAGACATTGCAGCCATGTAGGTCAGCACATTGAATATGCTGGCAGAGTTACACTGTAAAGCAATGAATGCAAGAACTATATCTATATGCAATATTTGGCTCGTGGAGGCTCTAAGTTTATGTTTTTGCATAAAGCTAGTTTTTCCCTACATCAAAGGAATAAATTTATTTAAACTACTCCCAAGTTGTACCAATATTTGAGAAGGTTCCTCCAACTCAAATCCCAATTAAACAAGTATCATCATTAAACCTAATTCAAATTAATTAAAGAGTGATAAGATCAACAATCATATCCAATTCTAGATACTCAAGATGTCCATAACCGGGGACACGGCTAAACATGCTACAATTGTGGCAATGTGAGCCATTTTGTGGCGGAGTGCCCTTACGAGAAGAGGAAAGACAATGGTGGCAAGCTCATCCGAAAAGACAAAGCCAAGTCCTTCCCCAACAAGAACAACTTCACCAAGAAGACTCAAACTAAAGGGTTGGTGGCACAAGAAGAATATCATGAGGATGATGATGATGATGAAGATAGTGAAGCCATGGCCATGGCCTCCGTTGCCATTGCCACAACTCCACGGGTGTCTCTCTTCGACTCACCCAACGAGAACATCACCGCCAGGTGCCTCATGGCTAAAGCCACCAACAAGGTAACCCCCAACATCAAAACCACCATCATTACTAATCCCTCCTTGACGGATTGCATTGATGAAAGTGAGGGGTCTAATGAGGAAGTAAATGAATTTGAGTATTTTATGAGTAAGCTCAAGGAAAAAAATTCAAGAAGCACTTTTCCCCACAAGACTCGACCGCATCCATGATCAGAAGATCGAGACATAGTCTTTCTAAAGCATTAACTCTCTACTCCGGGCAAACCGGTACACCTACTTTCCCATACATATGCTAGTCCACCTCTTTGAGAGCTCATACAACTTACTCAGCTATGGCAGAGCCCATAATGGCTTGTGGCTGCACACGGAAGTTTCTAGGCATGAAATATCATATGATCCCTTTGAGCCTGCGTGGCGAACCGAGGAAAAATCACATGAGTACTCCGTATTTCCCTAACGGACAAACACTGGATTCTCCAGGTGCCCCAATGAAAGGATCGATATAGTTGACTAGAGGTGGGGGGGGGGGGTGAATAGGCAACTAACAAATTTTAGCTTTTCTTTACCAATTTAAACTTTGCATCAAAGTAGGTTGTCTAGATATGCAACTAGGTGAGAAACCTATATGATGCAACAACAACAAGCACACAAGCAAGCAAGAGATGCAACACAATATAAGCTTGCACAAGTAAAGGTACGAGATAACCAAGAGTGGAGCCGGTGAAGACGAGGATGTGTTACCGAAGTTCCTTCCCTTTGAGGGGAAGTACGTCTCCGTTGGAGCGGTGTGGAGGCACAATGCTCCCCAAGAAGCCACTAGGGCCACCGTATTCTCCTCACGCCCTCACACAATGCGAGATGCCGTGATTCCACTATTGGTGCCCTTGGAGGCGGCGACCGAACCTTTACAAACAAGGTTGGGGCAATCTCCACAACTTAATTGGAGGCTCCCAACAACACCATGAAGCTTTACCACAATGGAATATGGCTCCGTGGTGAACTCAACCGTCTAGGGTGCTCAAACACCCAAGAGTAACAAGATTCGCAAGGTATTAGTGGGGGGAATCAAATTTCTCTTGGTGGAAGTGTAGATCGGGGCCTTCTCAACCAACCCCTAGAAAATCAACAAGTTTGATTGGCTAGGGAGAGAGATCAGGCAAAAATGAAGCTTGGAGCAAAAATGGAGTTTGGGGATGGAAGAGGTGAGTCTTCTTGGAGAAGAAGACCCCTTTATATAGTGGGGGGGGGGACACATCCAACCGTTATGCAGCCCGCAGCCCGCATCTGGGCGGTACTACCATTCCTGGAGCGGTAGTACCGCTGCCATAGCGATACTACCGCTATGGAAAGTAGGCATAGGGCAACCAGGGCTGAGGGAGAAGAAGTACACGCACTAGGGCGGTAATACTGCCCTGAGGGCGGTACTACCGCCGATAGGCGGTACTGCCGCTTCCTACATCTGCTGGAAAATAGGGGAGGGCAGCGAGCTGAGCGGCAGTTGGAGCGGACATAGGAGCGGTACTACCGCTGATAAGCAGTACTACCGCGCCCTACTGCCGTCCCTACTACCGCTCCCCTGCATGGTCCTTTACGGAAACCCGACACGACAAATCGAGACCACAGCAGGGGCGGTAGTACCAGCGGCACTAACAAGCAGTACTGCCGCCGATAGGCGGTACTACCGCCCTGGCCGTGGTACTACCGCTTAGCACAAAGCACCCCTTGTTTTGCACATCACAAAAACTCCAAGAAGCAGGAAGAAGGCGAGGGTGCAAGGAGAATGTGAACGTGATGATTCCACCCATACTCTTCCGAAACGGATCCCCTCTTGATAGTACGGTTATCCCTACGACTCAATTCCACCGAAAAGAAACAAAGGAAAATAACCCGTCTAAAGTGAAGTCCTCGAGGGGTAACAATCGCATAGTGCTCTTATATTAGATAACCTGAAAAGCTTAATGCACACGATTAGTCCGCAAACGTATTGTCATCAATCACCAAAACAACCGGGGAAAATAATGCCCTAACAATCTCCCCCTTTTTGGTGGATTGATGACAACACGGGATTTGCACATAATAGTAACTGGAAATTAAGCAAACCCTCTCCCAACAAAATATAGACAGGCTCCCCCTAGAGGTGTGCACCAAGGAAATTAGCATGAAAGGCTATGTGCACATCTTTAGGATCAAAATCCCCCTATATTTTGTAGACAGGCAACATCCTTGCATATAAGAATAACAACAAGTACATCTAAGCAAGGACAAGCATGAGAGCAATAATATAAGTGCCGGTAAAGAAGCATCTCACATGATAACAGAGTACTTGACACTAAAGAGATAAGATAGGGTAGTTCACATATGTCTTACACCATATGGTCTCACTCACAGCCGAAAGAAAGCGAACGAAAATGACGAACATGAGACACAAGACACGAACAAACACGAACACACAAACACAATACCCAAAGCAAATCCCTAACTCTTCCCCTTTGGCAGCAAGACACCAAAGGGAAAGGGACGACACGACACATGATGGTAGTAGATCTCCATGGCATCACCATTCATGCTCCTCCTCCTCCTCCTCAGAGACCTCTGCAGCACGGGGAGAAACGTGAACTCCGGTGTCCTCCTCAGAGTCAGACCACGGGCAGTGCACTCTGATCCAAGACTCCTCATCAGTGATCCGCTCCTCAGAGCCATCTGAAACCTCAAGGCCAACCTATCTCATAATGGCCTTGTCACGACGGCGAGCCATCTTGGCCTCCTTGTGAGCCTTGTACTGGCCCTTGGCCTGAAAGCAGAACAAACGCTTCATCTTCTCCTTGAGTTTCTTCGCCCAAGAGGGCTCCTCAGATGGGGGCACATACTCCGAATCATCATCATCCTCATCATCTGCATCAGATAAGACAGTCTCCTGCACTAGAGGTGCCGGAGTAGACGAACTCCACTTCTCCTTCTGACGCAGCTCGATAGTATCATGAGACACCATATTGTCTGTGACAAGCTCCCATCTGGAAACTTGGCTGCCCAAGTGTCCTTGATAAGCTACATAAGATAGGGTCCATAAATGATGCACTTGCGCTCCATGACAACAGAGTGAAGTTCAGACCACATCACATGTGACACATCCAGCACCTATTGAGAACCCTGCTCTTCTTGACAGAATAGAAGCATGTCAACAAGGTAAGAGTGCACCTGATCCAAGTTGCCAATCCAAGGAAACAAGGTGTTCCAGAAGATCCGATGCATGATGTCTAGAAAGGGCCAGAGCTCATAAGAAACCTTCCCAGTCTCAGACACTTTCTTAGTAGAATAGGGCCAAAGCTTCTCCTTATGAGTAGCAGCAATCTCCTTATGAGGGCAAAACCCAAGTGGGATATGGGCACCCTCATCATTGTATGATAAGATGACCATGAAGTCCTTCCATGGTGCGGACAGAAGATGACCATTGGTCATCCAAGACAGAATACGGGCCTAATCATGCCCAAAATTAATGGTGGAAAAGAACTGGACCACGAGCTCGGCATCAAAGTCTTTGTTGAAAGTAAATCCTCTTGATGTCTAACTCCTCACACCTCTGCAGAGCATTCCCAAAGTATGATAGGTCCTTCTCCATGTGCGAGAGATTGACAGACTTGACCTTCACAAAAAAGTTCTTCTTTTGCTTCAAGACATCATGATAGATGGACTGCTGAAACCTATTCCAGAAAGGACGCCTCTGAAGAGCAGGCTCCTAGTCCACATGGTAGGGATTGTGCTTCCTCTTGGTACAAAACTCCATTGCATACATCTGATTTGCACGCTTGCACCCAACGGAGGTCTTCGACGTTGGGACCTTGGCCTTGAGTTTTGGCGGCTCAGATGAGCCACCCGCAGCAACAGTAGCTCTGGTGCGTCCGAAGAGCGATAATGCTTGGAACCTGTTGTACGGTCTAGATTCTCGTGGCGAGCCTGATGCCCGGAGCTACTAGCACCTGAAGACACACACACACACACACAAGAACCACAAGAGCAAGAGAGCATAAGCCAAGGAAAGACAAACACCAAAGATGAAAATTAGGTAGAGAAACATGGGCATTGGCATCTCGGGGCAGCAGTACCGCGCACCAGAGCGGTAGTACCGCCGGAGCGGCTGTCAGTGGGCTGACACCTACCGCGGCAAGATCCAGTACTATCGTAGATGCAAAATTCCATATTTCTTACACTTAATCATCAAACAACCTAGTCTAGCAGTCTCCCAAGTCCTTGCTAAGACTCAATTCAACAAATAAATTGAGGGATGCAACGAATATAACCCAAAACCTAGATTCAAGAAGGAGAATCAAGGGAGAGAAGAACGGGGGCAATATCGACATCCAAGGCAAGAGGAGAGGGTGGGGAAGGATCCCACCGGATGGAACCGAGGGAGACGGCCTGGATCCGGCGGCCCGGTGGCGGACCTCCGGTGCTTGGGGAGTCGCCTGAGAGAGGAGAGGACGAGGAGATGGGGCAAACTGAACGGGTATGGGGGAGTGGAAACTCCCCCTGCCTGATACATACCCCACACGCCAGCCCTAAACGTAGTACCGCGCAAGGCTTTGGTGCAGATCTGAAGCACACATGCCTAGCTGTACCTGGTAGTACCGTGTCGGCAGGATGGTAGTACCGCTTATAAGCGGTAGTACCGCTCTGCAACAGCGGTAGTGCCGCTCATGCGCCCCAAAGCAGGAACAAGGGGGAAAGGATGGCTTACGCACGACTAGCGAAAAACAGAAAGACCACATAACACACAAGACAAGCCAAGACAAACCCAAACACGACCACACCAAAGCACAACCACTCAAAAGAGAGAAGCACAAGCAGCAAGAAACAACATACAGACAAACTCTCGAGAAGAAAGGGCGGTGGTCGAGACCACCTATGTTTGAGCAAATGGTATGGCACCGCGAAGAATTATCCTTGGGCCCATGACCAAAACTCGTCTTTGAAGCACAAGTACCATAAAAAATGGCGAATGTGAAAGACTTGATCAATTTATGCATAACGGGGGGAAGGAGAGTTCATTGAGAGAACAACACTCCCCCTATGTCCATGCCTACACCTAAACAAGACATCATGAAGAGTGTGGTGGGGTGTGCAAGAGTTCAAACCACATTGCTTGAATCAATGATATTTAGCTCATGCCTTAACTCGCGAAATCTTGCTTCATCCAAGGGATTCGTGAAAATATCTGCAAGGTTATCATGAGTGTTGACATACTTGAGCTTGATCTCCCCTCACCTAATGTGATCCCGGATGAAGTGATACCGAATCTCAATATGCTTGATCTTGAAGTGTTGCACCGGGTTGAGAGAGATCTTGATGGCACTTTCATTGTCACACCAAAGAGGCACTTCGTCACAAGTGACACCATAATGCTTCAAAGTTTACCTCATCCATAGAAGTTGAGCACAACAACTACCGACAACCACATACTCCGCTTCGGTGGACGAGAGAGATACACAACTTTGCTTCTTGGAAGACCAACTCACCAAGGAGTAACCAAGCAATTGGCACCTCCCGGAGGTGGACTTCCTATCCACTTTGTCTCCCACCCAATCTGAATCTGTATAGCCCAAAAGATCAAAGTTGGCTCCTCTTGGGTACCATAAGCCAAGGTTTGGGGTATGAGCCAAATATCGAAAGATTCGCTTGACCGCCACAAAGTGGATTTCCTTAGGTGCGGCTTGAAACTATGCACAAATTCCCACACTCAACATGATATCCGGTCTAGATGCACAAAGGTAAAGCAAGGATCCAATCATGGAGCGATATACCTTTTGATCCACCGCTTTACCATTGGGATCAATGTCAAGTTAGAATTTGACGGGCATTGGAGTGGAGGCCTGCTTGACATCACTTAGCTTGAATCTCTTGAGCATGTCTTGAGCGTATTTGGCTTGGTTGATGAAAGTTCCTTCTCTTCTTTGCTTGATTTCGAACCCGAGAAAGAACTTCAACTCTCCCATCATGGACATCTTGAACTTTGAGGTCATGAGAGCGGCAAATGCCTCATTGAAAGCTTTGTTAGGGGAACCAAAGATAATATCATCAACATATAGTTGGCACACAAACAACTCCCCTTTGACCTTCTTAGTAAAAAGATTGGGGTCGATTTTCCCAATTTCGAACCCACGATCTTGTAACAACTCAGTAAGATGCTCAAACCAAGCACGTGGGGCTTGTTTAAGGCCATATAGTGCCTTGTTGAGTTGGTACACATGATCGGGGAAATAGGGATCCTCGAACCCCGGGGGTTGTTTGTCATATACCAACTCATTAATGGGACCATTAAGAAAAGCACTCTTCACATCCATTTGTTGCAACTTGAAATTATGATGAGAAGCATAAGCAATAAACAAACAAAAAGATTCAAGGCGAGCAACGGGAGCAAAGGTTTCACCGTAGTCAATACCCTTGACTTGGGAGTAGCCTTGTGCCACCAAATGAGCCTTGTTGCAAACAATGATTCCATGAGCATCTTGCTTGTTCTTGAATATCCACTTGGTTCCAATGAAATTATGATTCCCGGTTGGCCTTGGCACTAATTTCCACACTTGGTTGTGCTCGAAGTTGTTGAGTTCTTCATGCATGGCATTGAGCCAATCCGGATCCTCGAGCGCCTCATAGACCTTTTGGGGTTCGACACAAGAAACAAACGCGTGATGTTCACAATAGTTTGCTAATTGTCTACGAGTGCTTACCCCCTTTCTTAGGCTTCCAACCACATTCTCCATGAGATAACCTTTGGTTGTGAGCCTGGAAGCAATCTTCACGGCACGACGCTCTAATTCCTCCTCGGGTGTGAAAAGAGGAGGGGTAACTTGATCATCTTGAGTGCCGTCTTGAGCTTGTTCTTGATCTTGAGTTTGCTCTTGATCTTGAACTTGCTCGAAAGGAAGAACTTGACCTTGGGCATCACTTGGTGGTTCACCACCATCTTGAGGTTGATCTTGCCCTTGATCTTGTTCATGTGGTTGAAGGACTTCACTTTGTTCTTCGGAAGAATGTGGGTCTTGGGTCGGTGATGGCTCCGCTTGAGTGGAGCATTGTCCTTCTCCTTCGGCCACAAGGGGTTCCTCAATGGGTATGATATGACCAACACCCATTCTTCTTATGGCTTGGGGAGGAATTTTCATAACCTACATCATAAGTACCACTTTGCTCCACTTGGGAGCTGTTATTCTCGTCAAACTCCATGTTACACGTCTCCTCAATGAGTCCCGTGGACTTGTTGAGGACACGGTAAGCATGAGAGTTTGTAGCATAACCAACAAATATGCCCTCATGAGCTCTAGCCTCAAATTTAGACAAACAAACACCTTTCTTGAGAATGAAACACTTACACCCGAACACTCGGAAGTACTTGAGGTTGGGCTTGTTACCAGTGAGTATTTCATAGGGAGTCTTGTTCAAGCCTTTGCGGAGATAGATCCAATTGGATGCATGACATGCGGTGTTGATGGCTTCAGCCCAAAAGTTGTAAGGAGACTTAAGCTCCACCATCATGGTCCTTGCCGCATCCATCAACCTCTGGTTCTTCCTCTCCGCGACACCATTTTGTTGAGGGGTGTAAGGTGCAGAGTATTGATGCTTGATCCCCTCGTCACTAAGAAACTCATCCAAGGTGTAGTTCTTGAACTCGGTGCTGTTGTCACTTCTTATTGTCAAGATCTTTGCATCATGTTGACGTTGAGCTTCATTTGCAAAGTCGATGACGGTTTGTTGGGTATCACTCTTCCTCTTGAAGAAATATACCCAAGTATATCTTGAATAATCATCCACAATCACAAAGCAATACTTTCTACCCCCAAGACTATCGAAGGATGGAGGCCCAAAGAGATCAATGTGAAGGAGCTCCAAGGGTCTCTTCAAGTAGATGATAGTCGTGGGAGGGTGAGTCTTCTCATGTAGCTTTCCTTCGATACAAGCACGATATTTGGCAAAACTAACATTTGTTAGTCCACAGACATGGTCCCCCTTGAGAAGACTTTGCAAAGATCTCATATTGACGTGGGCTAAACAACGATGCCAAAGCCACCCCACATCAACTTTAGCCATTAGGCATGTCGCGGTCTTAGTGGGTCACTACAAAAAGTTAATCACATAAAGACCGTTCTCGACATGCCCAACAAAGGCTACTTTAAGAGTCTTGCTCCATAAGAGGGCGACGGTATCAATATCAAAGAATGTGGCAAAGCCCATGAGTGCAAGTTGATAAACGGAAAGTAGATTGTATGCAAGGGACTCAACAAGCATGACTTTCTCGATCGTGAGATCATGAGAAATGACAACCTTGCCAAGACCTGATACCTTAGAAGATGAGGCATCACCCCACTCGACGTTGGTGGGCATAGATGGAATCTTGTGCACGTCCACCACCAAGTCCTTGCTGCCGGTCATATGATTTGTGGCTCCACTAACAAGCAACTATGACCCCCCACCAGTAGCAAACACCTACAAGAGATCAATGCTTGGTTTTAGGTACCCATTTTGTAATGGGTCCTTTGATGTTAGTAACAAGGGTCTTAGGAACCCAAATAGACCATTCAATGTACTCATAAGGAGAACCAACAAATTTAGCATAAACATGCCCATCACTAGCACGACACAACACATAAGAAGGGTTAAAGTCGCCGGCTTTGTTGGAAGGGGTGGAATTGCCCTTTTTGATATCACCACCCTCCACATTGTTCTTCTTCTCCTTTGTAGCACCCTCTCCCTCCTTCAAAAAAGTTTGCTTGAGAGGGGGAGGTCGTTTGGTCTTGTCGTTCTTCTTCTTGTTCTTGGACTTGGGTGCAAACCAAATCCCTCTTTGGCCACAACTTCCTTTTGATTGCTCAAAAGGTCATTGAGGTTCTTCTCACCTTGTATGCACGTCACAAGGCCTCTCTCAAGTTGTTCTTTCAACTTGGCATTCTCATCCACAAGATGCACATGCTCACAACATGGATTAGTAGCATTTGCATTATTAATTAATACCATATGAGGAAAGGTGGCTTTCTCCTTGGTTAGCTTCACTTGGAGTTGATCATGAGACTCCTTGAGGCTAGCATGAGCTCCCTTCAAGACCTTGTGAGCCTTGTCGAGTATCTCAAACTCCTCCTTGAGTCTAGCATGGTCAACCCCAAGTTTAGCCTTCTCGGAATTTAGCACACGAGATACAACAAGAGCATGATCAAGATCTTTATTTAATTTAGCATGGTCATCGTTGTGTGACTCCTCAAGATCCAAACGATGCACACGCTCTTCCTCAAGAGCATTAGAGAGATCCCATATCTCATCGGCATAGTCCGACTATGACCTTCCATCTTAGAGATGGTTTCTTCATGAGCCTCGATCATGTCATTGGCTTCACAAAGTTCTTCTAGGAGAGCAACGAAGTGCTTCTTGGATTTACCCTTGAGCTTACTCATAAATGACTCAAATTCATTTACTTCCTCATTAGATCCCTCACTTTCATCAATGCAATCCGTCAAGGAGGGATTAGTAATGATGGTGGTTTTGATGTTTGGGGTTACCTTGTTGGTGGCTTTAGCCATGAGGCACCTGGCGGTGATGTTCTCGTTGGGTGAGTCGAAGAGAGACACCCGTGGAGTTGTGGCAATGACAACAGAGGCCATGGCCATGGCTTCATTATCTTCTTCTTCATCATCATCCTCATGATATTCTTCTTGTGCCACCAACCATTTAGTTTGAGTCTTCTTGGTGAAGTTGTTCTTGTTGGGGAAGGACTTGGCTTTGTCTTTTCGGATGAGCTTGCCACCATTGTCTTCCCTCTTCTCGTAAGGGCACTCCGCCACAAAATGGCTCACATTGCCAGAATTGTAGCATGTTCTCACACGTTGCTTGCCCTTGAAGCCACTTGAGTTGTTCTTGTTGAAGTTGGGCCTTGTGTTCTTCTTGCTCCAAAATTGTCTTGAAGCAAGAGCCATGTGCTCATGGTATTCATACTTAGTATCTTTGAGGTTACTCTCCTCTTCTTCCTCTTCATCCTCTTCTTCCACACTAACCATGGCCTTCAAGGCAAGGTTGGGCTTCTTTGCTCTTTGAGAACGCAACACCGCATTGTCGGCGGTCTTGTCCAAGATCCTCATTGCCACAAACTCATCCAACACTTCACTCGAGGACAAGTTGTGGAAGTCCGGGCTTTGACGGATGATGGAGGACATGGCATTGTGGTAGGGCATCATGGCCTTGAGGAATTTGCGCTTGATCCAATTGTCATCCGTATCCTTGCTCCCATGATCTTGGAGTGAGACCGCGAGAGTGGTTAATCTCTGGTAGAGCTCGCGAGGTTCTTCGTCTTCATTCATTGCAAACTCATCGGCTTCATCTTGCACCACTTCATAATTGGAGCGTTGATGCTTGCGCTTCCCTTGTAAAGGGAAACAACATGGTGCCATGCTTCCTTGGCCACGGTGAAGGGTCGGAGGTGAGAAATGTCTTCAGGTGGAATTGCATCTTGAATGATGAAGAGAGCATTCTCATTGAATTGATTATCTGCGGCTTCTCTAGGGGTGAAGTTACTTCGATCATGCGGATAGAAATCTTCCTAAATAATTCTCCAAAGGTTAGTATTAACCTGATTTAAATGACGTTTAAAGCGATAAACCCAAGAATCAAAATCCTCATTCTTCACAATCTTAGGAGGAGAACCCGCATGATTTAAATGCGTGGAGGGAATCGGTCCTCCATAAGTGAGAGGAGGTTCAACATGAGAATAGATGCCATTACCACTTTTACCACTAGGCGAAGGAACCTTTTCACTAGAAGCTTCCCCCTTATCGGAGTTGGCATCCGCCACCTTGTTAGTGGGAGCAACCACTTCCAAGGGTGCGCTGGATAATTTAAGACTATCAAGGAGCCTTGACCTCGGTCGTCATGGAGGTTTTCAATGTGTCCAAAGCCACATTGAATTCCTCACGTGAGACCTAGGATGCCCCATCGGCCGTAGACGAGGACAGAGTCACACCGGGGTGCTCCTCCTCACCGTCTACGGTGTTAACCATACTCTTCAGACGGTAAAGTCCTTAATAAAGAGACAAGGCTCTGATACCAATTGAAAGGATCGATATAGTTGACTAGAGGGGGGATAGGCAACTAACAAATTTTAGCTTTTCTTTACCAATTTAAACTTTGCATCAAAGTAGGTTGTCTAGATATGCAACTAGGTGAGCAACCTATATGATGCAACAAGAACTAGCACACAAGCAAGCAATAGATGGAACACAATATAAGCTTGCACAAGTAAAGGTACGAGATAACCAAGAGTGGAGCCGGTGAAGACGAGGATGTGTTACCTAAGTTCCTTCCCTTTGAGGGTAAGTACGTCTTCGTTGGAGCTGTGTGGAGGCACAATGCTCCCCAAGAAGCCACTAGGGCCACCATATTCTCCTCACGCCCTCACACAATGCGAGATGCCGTGATTCCACTATTGGTGCACTTGGAGGCGGCGACCGAACCTTTACAAACAAGGTTGGGGCAATCTCCACAACTTAATTGAAGGCTCCCAACAACACCAGAAGCTTCACCACAATGGAATATGGCTCCACGGTGACCTCAACCGTCTAGGGTTCTCAAACACCCAAGAGTAACAAGATCCGCAAGGGATTAGTGGGGGGAATCAAATTTCTCTTGGTGGAAGTGTAGATCGGGGCCTTTCTCAACCAATCTCTAGAAAATCAACAAGTTTGATTGGCTAGGGAGAGAGATCGGGCGAAAATGGATCTTGGAGCAACAATGGAGTTTGGGGATGGAAGAGGTGAGTCTTCTTGGCGAAGAAGACCCCTTTATATAGTGGGGGGGGGACACATCCAACCGTTATGCAACCCGCAGCCCGCATCTGGGCGGTACTACCATTGCTGGAGCGGTAGTACCGCTGCCACAATGGTACTACCACTGTGGCAAGCAGGCATAGAGAAACCAGGGCTTAGGGAGAAGAAGTACATGCACTAGGGCGGTACTACCGCCGATAGGCGGTACTGCCGCTTCCTATAGCCGCTGGAAAACAGGGAAGGGCAGCAAGCTGAGCGGCAGTTGGAGCGGACGTAGGAGCGGTACTACCGCTGATAAGCGGTACTACCGCGCCCTACTGCCGTCCCTACTACCGCTCCCCTACATGGTCCTTTACAGAAACCCGACACAAAAAATCGAGACCACAGCAGGGGCGGTAGTACAAGCAGTTCTACCGCCAATAGGCGGTACTACCACCCTGGCCGCGGTACTACCGCTTAGCACAAAGCACCCCTTGTTTTGCACATCACGGAAACTCCAAAGAAGCAGGAATAAGGTGAGGGTGCAAGGATAATGTGAACGTGATGATTCCACCCATACTCTTCCAAAACGGATCCCGTCTTGATAGTACGGTTATCCCTACGACTCAATTCCACTGAAAAGAAACGAAGGAAAATAATCCGTATAAAATGAAGTCCTCGAGGGGTAACAATCGCATAGTGCTCTTATATTAGATAACCTGAAAAGCTTAATGCACATGATTAGTCTGGAAACGTATTGTCATCAATCACCAAAACAACCGGGGAAAATAATGCCCTAACACCCAACAAATCCACCCAGATGTGTATTAAAGTTGCCACCTTAATGTTTTCCAAGATTAATAACTCTCGTAACTTCCATGTGAATCACGATCCAATCCCCATATACGAGCATGGCTAAGCAATAATAGAGCATAACGTATATTCCCGGGGTGATCAAAAGGTATTAGGTTCCCACCTCAAGTACTAGAACCAAACCACATATTCCCAATCCTATTCATGCAAATATTTGAGGGGCAATACTAATGCATAGTAAAAACTGGGTATAGAAAAGTATGATCAAAGTGTAACTTGCCTTGCCAACGATCTGCAAACTCTAGAGATTACAAGCTTCGCACTCCGGATAATATAGCATATACAAACAATAGCATACATAAACAATCACTCAAACGAAACAGAGAGAAATCGAGAAAAGATCCAAATCAAACACGAAACAAGCAAACGTCTAAACCAAACAGAAAACAAAACCTAAAAACATTATTTTCATGTGGATTAGATCTTAACAGTAGGTACATGTGATTAGCTACGATTTGCAAAAAGAAACAACTCAAACGGAGAAATGAAACTCAAGATACGAACGAAACAAGATTGTTAACTAATCTGAACCAAACTCACATTTTAATTTCTCAAAATCATGTTCAAGTTGGTTTACTAGAAAGAAGGGATCGTTACGAATATTTAGGCGTTGGTTTCATCTAATTTGGACAAACGAGCACAAAGTTACGCTTGTTCTAAGATCAGGGGCTAAATCACGAGAAAACTATTCGCGGATAGGTCCCTGGCCGAACATAAAACTAAAAAGAAAAATCTATGGAACGTACGTTCGTTAACAGAACTAAGTGAACGAAACCGTTCGTTAAAACGATCTAACCAGTGAACGTTTACTAAATAAACTAAAACAAAAACGAAAACCGATCTAATACTAAACCGATCTTAAAAAAATAAACCAAAAAAACCGAACGGTTTTTATACCGTTTAACTGGAGAAAACCGGCGGCGGGATCCGGCGGGCGGCGACGAGATTTGGCGGCTCCGGCGACGGGCGTCGGCGGCGAGGCGATGGCGCACAGCAGGCGGCGGCGGCTCAGCGACGCGGTGGCGGTGGCTGCGGGCGGCGGGGCGATGCGAGGAGAGGAGGGGGTGGGGGCTTATAAGGATGCCCTGAGAGGGTCCTCGGCTTGCGCGAGGGGGCGGAGACATTGAGGCCGACCTGGACTCCTCCTCGCTGGAGTCCGGCGTCTGCACGGGCGGCAGAGGCGGCGCGGCTCGGCTAGGCCGGCTCGGCTTCGGCCCAGTTCGGTCCGGAACTTTTTCTAAAATAATTTCGCCGCGAAGGAAAAATGCTAATAAAATATAAAAAGAATTCTAAAATTCCAGAAATAATTTTCACCGTCCAAACCTAATATTTGGGACAAGAGGAACATTTTTCTTGACTAAAATGCAATTTTCATAAGTGCAAGTTTTTCTCTAATTCAAATAAAATAGCAAATAAAATACAATTAAAATAATAATTTGATTTTAAAATTTCTTCTCCAATATTTCTCTTCTGTTGAAGAAGTCATATTATCTTCACTCATTTATTTTTTTATTGTTGGAAATAATTGGAGAGAAAATATTAAAATCAAATTGATCCTCCTTTCAAATTTGAAAATAAATTCAAATATGATTTTTTTTGTGAAACCTCCAACTCTCTCCTTGGGTCCTTGAGTTGCTTAAATTTCTTGGATCACAACAAAATGCAAAAATAAAATATGATATGCATATGATGATCTATGTATAACATCCAAATTGAAAATTGGGATGTTACAACATTCTTGTACAAATAAAATAATATATGAGTGTTAACCTATTAGGTATGTAGTATATATATTTGTACTCAATTTTGTGACCGAACAATATACTCGATGCCAAGCTAAGTTTTTTTCATACACCAAATTGAACTCCCCATCACAAAAATCACATGAAACCTTTAGTTTTGCTATAATCAACCTATTTCATATGATATATACCAAAAGATGCTCCTTATTTTCTAGTTTACCATAATGATTTATAAATAAAATACAATACATGTACACGGTATGAGGACGCGGATCTTTGGCTCCTGGGTGCTCCACCCCCTATAGGAACATTAAATTCGAAAAAATATTGGGAAAATTCAAAAAAATCTAGGATTTTGGGATATCAAATTTGGGTGCCAACCTACTCCTATGCGAAGTTTCGCGAAAAAATTGATATTCATGGTACTCAGTAAAAACACAAACATTCCTATGTAAAAAAACAATTTGGGTGGATTGTAGGTCGGACTGTATTTTCTTCGTCATGGATACATTTCTTGGTATTTTTTCACGAATCTTCACACGGGAGTAGATTGGGCACCCAGGTTCGATATCCCAATATTCTAGGTTTTTTTGAATTTTCCTCGTATTTTTTGAAGTTGATATTCATATAGGGGGTGGAGCACCCAGGAGCTCATGTGCATTTCCCACTGTATGATGCCTATTATGTTCCAAACCACATGTGACGCCCCCGATTCAATCGTACACTAATCATGCACGCAAATGTGTACGATCAAGATCAGGGACTCACGGGAAGATATCACAACACAACTCTAAAACATAAATAAGTCATACAAGCATCATAATACAAGCCAGGGGCCTCGAGGGCTCGAATACAAGTGCTCGATCATAGACGAGTCAGCGGAAGCAACAATATCTGAGTACAGACATAAGTTAAACAAGTTTGCCTTAAGAAGGCTAGCACAAACTGGGATACAGATCGAAAGAGGCGCAGGCCTCCTGCCTGGGATCCTCCTAAACTACTCATGGTCGTCGTCAGCGGGCTGCACGTAGTAGTAGGCACCTCCAGTGTAGTAGGGGTCGTTGTCGACGGTGGCGTCTGGCTCCAGGGCTCCAGCATCTGGTTGCGACAACCAGGTAGAAGGAAAAGGGGAAAAGAGGGAGAAAAGCAACCGTGAGTACTCATCCAAAGTACTCGCAAGCAAGGAACTACACTACATATGCATGGGTATATGTGTAAGGAGGCCATATCAGTGGACTGAACTACAGAATGCTAGAATAAGAGGGGGGATAGCTAGTCCTATCGAAGACTACGCTTCTGGCAGCCTCCGCCTTACAGCATGTAGAAGAGAGTAGATTGAAGTCCTCCAAGTAGCATCTCCAAGTAGCATCTCCAAGTAGCATCTCCAGTAGCATCGCATAGCATAATCCTACCCGGCGATCCTCCCCTCGTCGCCCTGTGGAAAAGCGATCACCGGGTTGTCTGTGGAACTTGGAAGGGTGTGTTTTATTAAGTATCCGGTTCTAGTTGTCATAAGGTCAAGGTACAACTCCAAGTCGTCCTGTTACTGAAGATCACGGCTATTCGAATAGATTAACTTCCCTGCAGGGGTGCACCAACTTACCCAGCACGCTTGATCCCATTTGGCCGGACACACTTTCCTGGGTCATGCCCGGCCGCGGAAGATCAACACATCGCAACCCCACCTAGGCTCAACAAAGAGGCCAGCACGCCGGTCTAAACCTAAGCACACAGGGGTCTGGGCCCATCGCCCATAGCACACCTGCACGTTGCGTACGCGGCCGAAAGCAGACCTAGCCTAGTGGCGTTCCAGTCCAATTCGGCGCGCGCCACTCCGTCGCTGACGTCTGAAGTGCTTCGGCTGATACCACGACGTCGGGATACCCATAACTACTCCCGCGTAGATGGTTAGTGCGTATAGGCTCGTAGCCAACTCAGATCAAATACCAAGATCTCGTTAAGCGTGTTAAATATCCGCGAACGCCGAACAGGGCCAGGCCCACCTGTCTCCTAGGTGGTCTCAACCTGCCCTGTCGCTCCGCCACCAAGTAACAGTCGGGGGCCGTCGGGAACCCAGGCCCACCTCTACCGGGATGGAGCCACCTGCCCCCTTCAGCCCCCAACTCCGAACAGTATCACAGGTAATGTAACAGTGTAAAGTATATAGTATATGCCCGTGATCACCTCCCGAAGTGATCACAGCCCAGTAGTATAGCATGGCAGACGGACAAGAGTGTAGGGCCACTGATGGAACACTAGCATCCTATACTAAGCATTTAGGATTGCGGGTAAGGTTATCAATGACTGTAGCAGCAATGATAGGCTATGCATTAGAATAGGATTAACGGAAAGCAGTAACATGCTACACTACTCTAATGCAAGTAGTATAGAGAAGAGTAGGCGATATCTGGTGATCAAAGGGGGGCTTGCCTGGTTGCTCTGGCAAGAGAGAGGGGTCGTCGGTGACATAGTCGACCACAGGGGCATCAGCATCGGTCTCGGAGTCTACCGGAAAGGAGTAACGGAGGGGGAACACAATAATAACGGAGCAATCAAATGTAACACAAAGCAAGACGCGGCAATACGTTGTGCTAGGGGTGACCTAATGTAGGGATGGGCGATACCGGTGAAGGGGGAAACATCCGGGAAAATATCCCCGGTGTTTCGTGTTTTCGGGCAGAGGAGCCGGAGGGGGAAAGTTGCGAGTTTGATATGTTAGGGGTGCGTGGCGGATGAACGGACTGCGTATCCAGATTTGTCTCGTCGTTCTGAGCAACTTTCATGTACAAAGTTTTTTTTATCTGAGCTACGGTTTATTTTATATTAATTTTAAAAGATTAAAATCATTTTTAGCATTTATTTAATTATTTTAATCCAACATTATCTAGAACAGTGCACGCTGACGTCAGCATGACGTCAGCAGTCAACAGAGGCGTTGACTGGTCAACTGACGTGTGGGTCCCGTTTGTCATTGACTGTTTAGTCTAATTAATGTTTAACTAATCTAATTACTGTTTAATTAAACTAATTAGTTAATTAGGTTAATCTAATTATGATTAATTAACTTAATTAATTCCTTAATTAATTAATTAATTTAATTATTATTTAATTATTTTTATTAAATTTTTTTAAACGTTTCTGGGGCTGTGGGCCCCAAGTGTCATAGGGCCATGGGGCCAAGGCGGGGCGAGCTACCGGGTGCGGGCGCACCCGAGCGAGCACAGGGCACGGGCGCCGCCCGAATGGCACTGCGGGTGCTGGGCGCTAGCCCGTTTGGGCGCACGCCCAGGCTACCAGGGGGGTGCGCCGGCCACGGCGGGGCGCGCCGGAGCAGCACAACGAGGGGGCGGCGGAGGTAGGTGGGCCGAGGCGACAGGGGGGAAAACGGCGCCGCGGGGCAGTGGCGGGGCACGGCGACGGCGGTAGGGAGCAGTGGCAGGGGGAGGCCACGGCAGAGCGAGCTCCGGTGCGGTGGGGGGGGGGGCGTCCTACGGCATGGAACAGAAGGGGGAGAGGAGAGGGGCGGAGGCGAGCACGGCGGCGGGGCTCACATCGGGCGCAGGGACGGGGCAGCGGGGCTCGTGGGGGTTGACGGGGACGCCGACGAAGAGGAAGAAGGCCGGCGGGGATGAGGCACCGGCGAGGTAGCAACGGTGGGGCGGCGAGCGGCGGCCTCCGGGGTCGGGGAGGCGACGAGGCGGGGAGGTCCGGTGAGGAGGAGGCCGTGGAGGTGGTCCGGCGAGGAAGGCCGCGGCAGTGGCGTTCCGTGCGGCGGCGGCGGTTCGATCCCCCGATCCAATCGGGGGCGCGGAGGAGGGGAAAGGGGGAGGCTTGCGGAGGGAGGCGAGGCGACGGCAGCAGGGCGGCGCCGGCGACGGGCGCCGTCGTCGAGGTCGCGAGCGGGGCGGGATCGGGGCGATCCCGATTCAGATCGAGGAGGAGCGGGCGACGTGGGGATCGAGCGATTGGGGGTGTGGGGATTTAGGGTTTCGGTCGACGGGGGTTATGGGGAGTGGGGTGGGCCGGCCTGGTGGCCCAGAGGCCAGCGAGGCCGAAGCCCAATGGGGGAGGGGGTTTGCTCTCTCTTTTTGGTTAGTTTGTTTTCTGTTTTTTTGTATTTTCTTTCTTTTATTTTTTTACTATTTATTTATTTTCCCTTTCTGTTTTATTTCTAGTTTCTCTTTCATTTAGTTTTTATCTAATATTAAAATGATCCCGAATTTAGTAATACATTAAAACCCACTATAACAATAGGTCTTACCCCAAAACAAATTAGTTTAGTATTTTGTTAATTATAAAAGCATTTAAATATTGGTTTTTGCTACTGTTTTATTCACCTAAGGGTATTTAAACATTTTTTAAAAATGTGGTTTCTCCACCATAATTACCTATGCATTAGTTGGATCACTCCGAACATTTTAGTGTTAGTATTTGAAAACTTTTATTGTTTCGTTGATTTTTTTGAATTTGAATTCGAATCGGTTCCGAACTAACGCGAGATTAGCAACAGTAACCGTGGTGACGTGGCATCATTAACGGAGGTTTACTGTAGCTTAATTACCCGGGCGTCACAATTCTCCTCCACTACAAGAAATCTCGTCCCGAGATTTAGGAGCAGGAGTAAGGGGGAAGGGATCTGGTTACGAAATTCTAACGGATCTTCTCGGCCTTGGTTGCTCTTCTCGAAGAGGTCGATCCCTTACATTGACGTCTTCATTACTCTACTTCAGGTTATCATGGTGAAGTTGTCCTTTTCTTCGGGAACTCCAACGTACTTACGAATAGGTAAGGGGCAGCTCGGCTACGACATAATGCTTATGAGGGAAACAATCTGGGGTTAACCAATGAATGAGCATAAGATTATCTCTTGAGTTGAACATATAAAATACATCGAGAGTAAGGTACGAAGGTACAATAAGAGGTTCCAAGCAGATAGGTGGTTGCTCGAAGTCCGAACCAGAGTGAGAAAGGGGTTCAAAGTAGCGACAGTAAGTATTGCGTCTGATACCATAATAGAGCACTAGGAAGGTGGCCCATGAATTAAATACGAAGCCAAGCGTGGGGAATAACCACTAGAAACAGGGTTGTACGGGAGAGTCAGGTTTCGATCCAGTGGACCTGTGGGTTATGGGCCCACCATGTGGGTTAGAACTAGGAAGGGCGGAGACGTCTTGCGTGATCATGCAAGCAAGGCATGTAAGGGGGGTAGCCTGTCGATTATGTCAACGACAACGTCGATACCAAGAGCGAGGGACGAAGAGAACTATTTTCCTGCTCGTTGAACGAGGCGGGCCAAGAGGCAAAGTTCTCATCCATCGGCGGTTACTGAAATGTCATCAACAATAGAAACAGGGTCTCACTGTCAGAGTTGTACACCGAGGTGTTTACCTACGCAGTGAATTATTACTGCTTAGATTATATAGATCACAAGAAAGGTTAAACCAAACAACGGAAAGGAAATATGGTTATCAAATTACACAAAACAAAGACAAGGAAAATGTGTTTAATCACATATTTCAGGGGTATATCCTTCCCAAGGACAAGCAGAGCATGATATCCATGACAGGATATAATGTAGAAAACTCTTTAGGTAGGGGAGAGAATTTTCATGACACTACCCATACAACGGTGTTTGGATAATTGAGCAGGAAACTTTTAGCCTTGGGCTCCAAATGTTCTTGTTGGAAATCGGAGTATCACAAACAAGCTTTTGAGATAGCATTGACATGGTCATCAGGTGAAGATCAGACTTTGGATACTCGAAGGATCCATCAGGAATAGCTTGTAGAATAAGTCTTACAATTTCCTCATGGAAGAATGGATAGCATTGCTAAAAGGAAAATTATAACAATAGGTCCTCCGGTCAGGTGTGCTAGGCATGACATCACCTTATCGGGTCATCAAAGGGCCAACAACATAACTCTTGGAAAGTTGTCCCAACCATCATATCTGACCGAGATTCAGATCCGATTGGTGTAATGATACCTCAGACTCAGGATGTCCGAGAATAAAAGGCGCAACACAAATAGACGAAATGACATTTCAGGATTCTCAGGAAATGAACTATGGGAGTGGGTTCCTGAAACAATAGTTCATCATTAACCCAAGGAGAGGAGGAGGTGGCTGATGGGCTTGGCGATAATCCATCGAGATTCCCAACAAGATGGATTTCCACAATTATGTGAACAAGGAGGTAACATTTGTCAGACCAAATGGTATAATGATGTATGCTCGAGGAAACATACTCAATTAAACATTGGTTGAAAGGTGCACCCGAATATGGGTTGGGTTGCACGATCAATGTTAGAGTGGTGACTTGACGAACAAAAGAATTAGAATGAAACTCGACCATTACTTCAAAGCAATAGGGTTGCTAGAAGTTTTGAATTCACACCTCATAGTTCAATTGTCGGTATTCCGGTTAGAAACAACACGGGTACCAAGAAAGAATGGTGAGGGTGAGAAGTATCACCATACCAAGAATTCTTAAGAGGTGGAGTAATCCTCACGACCTTCTTGACATAAAAGATGGTAATACTCCATGGTAAAGAAGAACAAATGCTAGGTAGCAAGGAACTCGAGGTATAACACGGAACACAAACAAGTTTTTGTTGGAGGGAACGCAATAAAGAGGTCGATGACAACACAAATCATCGAGGGCAAGGATGGTATTTCTCATCATTAATTCAATTGATATCCTGGAAGAGCATCAGAATGCAGATGGTGATCATGACACATTTATCGAGAGATTCCACGAAGATGTAATCGATCCGCGATCACATCAAGTCAAAAGAATGATGAAGCAAGAGGTTATTGGAACCATAGGTACGACACAAACTTGAAATCAAGATTGTTGTTCAAGGCGAACTGATATGACGAGGAAGATCGATGTAAGCTTAGCTCATTGCCAAAAGTTGTGCTCCGGGATTAAGGACCAGGTAGCACAGTTAAAATTTAGCATGGTAATGATATGGCCGATCAGGCTAGGAATGACGTGATCGGGTACAAACTCGTAAGTAAAGAATATTAGTAAGAGTTGTTGAACTGTAATGCGGACTCGGTTCAGTTATCGGTGTCTTTGAGTGTTTAATAACTCAGAGCCCATGAAAATTGTAATCAGTGAGTATGTAGTACTTGATGAAGAACTCATAGGAAGTTATGCAGTTCCAAGATAATCTCGAGATACCATGGGGTAATACTCGACGACAGATCAAAGTAGAGGTTGTACCGGGGTATTGATCCACAGAAGACAAGTGCTTACACTTGCATCGAAAATGGTATTTAAAGGAGAACATGGTCGGAACCACGATTGTAAAAGGCCATACCTCAGATATAAGATGAACTTATATTAAGGGAATAATTAATTTTAAAAGAAGCTTCGATGAGAAGAGGTACAACGGGTCCATGGGCATGAACACAAAGTTCAAGGTCGACTCCCACTTCTCCAATGCATAACCTTTCATCCACTTCTCGCGTTTGATTAAGTTGCAGTGTTGAATTTTTTTTTCTGGCGAAGCACCAGAAGAGTATGACTCGTGAAAACTTTCGGGTTCACACGGTTTAGATAAGGCATATGTTCAACCCATAGGGGCTTCTTAGAAACATATACCACAAGTTTCAAGAGTAAATAACACAAGCCCGAAAGCAGAGCATGGTTGGCCAAGCAGAGGATACAACTTAACAAAGGCATTATGTATCAGGGGAAGAACTCACAAAGTGATCAAATGTGAAGGACACTGGCGGATAACAATCCAACAAAGGACTTGATGGTCCACAAAGGATCTGATACGAGTATCGGTACTCAACTAGAGGAAGAAGAATGCAAGGAGATCAGATTATAGAAACAACTGACTAACTCATTTGTCAAATGCAAAGGAAATATGATTTCCAAATCAAGGGATCAGAAGCAATGCTGATTAGGGATGGATAAGTTGAATAGCCTTAGGGTACAATCAACGACAATTGGATTGGTTGAGAACCAATTCCAGTTAAAAGAATGGAAGCTCAGCCGGAAAGGTAATTTATAAGGATCAATGATGATTGCATGTATTCGCAACATATTGAGTCAACAGACTCAAAATGATAATGACAAGGAATGTCAACAAGATTTCTATACTTATGGGATTAATCATAATGAAAGCAAACAAGAAATTCCAGAGCAATAGTTGGCTGAGGATTTTCGGAATATCGGGTGGTATTTCAAAGACTTTTGTGTAACACATGAACAACTGGGGATGAGCGGATACTCGATAAGTGCGAGAATTAACCGTAGGGGTATTCAAGTGACAAGAACAGCAAGGCAGTAAGCTTAAGGGATTATCGAAACCACGACGAGTTTTTCAGGGTATCTTGTAATAACAAGACCACTGGGGACAAAAGTAAGAACGACAGATGTATGTATTTATCCATAGGGATATTTTGGTGGCAGGGAATTGCAAAAGTGATGGGCACAAAGTCTCGAGAGAATATCAAAGAGTATCTCCGAAATCTGCTGGTGCAGTCGGTGACCATCTGGACTGAAGGGGCTCTCCGGGAGAAAGTATTTTCGAGAACCTAAAGTTAGTTTTTAGTAAAAATCGTTTAACCCGAATAGAAGAGGGTTCAGAATCCCAGAGTAAAGGTCCAGGAATAAAAGATCCTAATACCTCCCGATGGCGACGTGGGCCCATGGGCCACACAGCCATGTTAGTAAAAGTTTTTCAACGACTAGACTCGACTTCGGCCAAGGAGTTGGAAAGGGGGATTCCTACAAGCAGTCGGCTCTGATACCAACTTGTGACGCCCCCGATTCAATCGTACACTAATCATGCACGCAAATGTGTACGATCAAGATCAGGGACTCACGGGAAGATATCACAACACAACTCTAAAACATAAATAAGTCATACAAGCATCATAATACAAGCCAGGGGCCTCGAGGGCTCGAATACAAGTGCTCGATCATAGACGAGTCAGCGGAAGCAACAATATCTGAGTACAGACATAAGTTAAACAAGTTTGCCTTAAGAAGGCTAGCACAAACTGGGATACAGATCGAAAGAGGCGCAGGCCTCCTGCCTGGGATCCTCCTAAACTACTCATGGTCGTCGTCAGCGGGCTGCACGTAGTAGTAGGCACCTCCAGTGTAGTAGGGGTCGTTGTCGACGGTGGCGTCTGGCTCCAGGGCTCCAGCATCTGGTTGCGACAACCAGGTAGAAGGAAAGGGGAAAAGAGGGAGAAAAGCAACCGTGAGTACTCATCCAAAGTACTCGCAAGCAAGGAACTACACTACATATGCATGGGTATATGTGTAAGGAGGCCATATCAGTGGACTGAACTGCAGAATGCCAGAATAAGAGGGGGGATAGCTAGTCCTATCGAAGACTACGCTTCTGGCAGCCTCCGTCTTGCAGCATGTAGAAGAGAGTAGATTGAAGTCCTCCAAGTAGCATCTCCAAGTAGCATCTCCAAGTAGCATCTCCAGTAGCATCGCATAGCATAATCCTACCCGGCGATCCTCCCCTCGTCGCCCTGTGGAAAAGCGATCACCGGGTTGTCTGTGGAACTTGGAAGGGTGTGTTTTATTAAGTATCCGGTTCTAGTTGTCATAAGGTCAAGGTACAACTCCAAGTCGTCCTGTTACCGAAGATCACGGCTATTCGAATAGATTAACTTCCCTGCAGGGGTGCACCAACTTACCCAGCACGCTTGATCCCATTTGGCCGGACACACTTTCCTGGGTCATGCCCGGCCGCGGAAGATCAACACGTCGCAGCCCCACCTAGGCTCAACAGAGAGGCCAGCACGCCGGTCTAAACCTAAGCGCACAGGGGTCTGGGCCCATCGCCCATAGCACACCTGCACGTTGCGTACGCGGCCGAAAGCAGACCTAGCCTAGTGGCGTTCCAGTCCAATTCGGCGCGCGCCGCTCCGTCGCTGACGTCTGAAGTGCTTCGGCTGATACCACGACGTCGGGATACCCATAACTACTCCCGCGTAGATGGTTAGTGCGTATAGGCTCGTAGCCAACTCAGATCAAATACCAAGATCTCGTTAAGCGTGTTAAGTATCCGCGAACGCCGAACAGGGCCAGGCCCACCTGTCTCCTAGGTGGTCTCAACCTGCCCTGTCGCTCCGCCACAAGTAACAGTCGGGGGCCGTCGGGAACCCAGGCCCACCTCTACCGGGATGGAGCCACCTGCCCCTTCAGCCCCCAACTCCGAACAGTATCACAGGTAATGTAACAGTGTAAAGTATATAGTATATGCCCGTGATCACCTCCCGAAGTGATCACAGCCCAGTAGTATAGCATGGCAGACGGACAAGAGTGTAGGGCCACTGATGGAACACTAGCATCCTATACTAAGCATTTAGGATTGCGGGTAAGGTATCAATGACTGTAGCAGCAATGATAGGCTATGCATTAGAATAGGATTAACGGAAAGCAGTAACATGCTACACTACTCTAATGCAAGTAGTATAGAGAAGAGTAGGCGATATCTGGTGATCAAAGGGGGGGCTTGCCTGGTTGCTCTGGCAAGAGAGAGGGGTCGTCGGTGACATAGTCGACCACAGGGGCATCAGCATCGGTCTCGGAGTCTACCGGAAAGGAGTAACGGAGGGGGAACACAATAAATAACGGAGCAATCAAATGTAACACAAAGCAAGACGCGGCAATACGTTGTGCTAGGGGTGACCTAATGTAGGGATGGGCGATACCGGTGAAGGGGGAAACATCCGGGAAAATATCCCCGGTGTTTCGTGTTTTCGGGCAGAGGAGCCGGAGGGGGAAAGTTGCGAGTTTGATATGTTAGGGGTGCGTGGCGGATGAACGGACTGCGTATCCAGATTTGTCTCGTCGTTCTGAGCAACTTTCATGTACAAAGTTTTTTTTATCTGAGCTACGGTTTATTTTATATTAATTTTAAAAGATTAAAATCATTTTTAGCATTTATTTAATTATTTTAATCCAACATTATCCTAGAACAGTGCACGCTGACGTCAGCATGACGTCAGCAGTCAACAGAGGCGTTGACTGGTCAACTGACGTGTGGGTCCCGTTTGTCATTGACTGTTTAGTCTAATTAATGTTTAACTAATCTAATTACTGTTTAATTAAACTAATTAGTTAATTAGGTTAATCTAATTATGATTAATTAACTTAATTAATTCCTTAATTAATTAATTAATTTAATTATTATTTAATTTAATTATTTTATTAATATTTTTTTAAACGTTTCTGGGGCTGTGGGCCCCAAGTGTCATAGGGCCATGGGGCCAAGGCGGGGCGGGCTACCGGGTGCGGGCGCACCCGAGCGAGCACAGGGCACGGGCGCCGCCCGAATGGCACTGCGGGTGCTGGGCGCTAGCCCGTTTGGGCGCACGCCCAGGCTACCAGGGGGGTGCGCCGGCCACGGCGGGGCGCGCCGGAGCAGCACAGCGAGGGGGCGGCGGAGGTAGGTGGGCCGAGGCGACAGGGGGGAAACGGCGCCGCGGGGCAGTGGCGGGGCACGGCGACGGCGGTAGGGAGCAGTGGCAGGGGGAGGCCACGGCGGAGCGAGCTCCGGCGCGGTGGGGGGGGGGGGCGTCCTACGGCATGGAACAGAAGGGGGAGAGGAGAGGGGCGGAGGCGAGCACGGCGGCGGGGCTCACATCGGGCGCAGGGACGGGGCAGCGGGGCTCGTGGGGGTTGACGGGGACGCCGACGAAGAGGAAGAAGGCCGGCGGGGATGAGGCGCCGGCGAGGTAGCGACGGTGGGGCGGCGAGCGGCGGCCTCCGGGGTCGGGGAGGCGACGAGGCGGGGAGGTCCGGTGAGGAGGAGGCCGTGGAGGTGGTCCGGCGAGGAAGGCCGCGGCAGTGGCGTTCCGTGCGGCGGCGGCGGTTCGATCCCCCCGATCCAATCGGGGGCGCGGAGGAGGGGAAAGGGGGAGGCTTGCGGAGGGAGGCGAGGCGACGGCAGCAGGGCGGCGCCGGCGACGGGCGCCGTCGTCGAGGTCGCGAGCGGGGCGGGATCGGGGCGATCCCGATTCAGATCGAGGAGGAGCGGGCGACGTGGGGATCGAGCGATTGGGGGTGTGGGGATTTAGGGTTTCGGTCGACGGGGGTTATGGGGAGTGGGGTGGGCCGGCCTGGTGGCCCAGAGGCCAGCGAGGCCGAAGCCCAATGGGGGAGGGGGTTTGCTCTCTCTTTTTGGTTAGTTTGTTTTCTGTTTTTTTTGTATTTTCTTTCTTTTATTTTTTACTATTTATTTATTTTCCTTTCTGTTTTATTTCTAGTTTCTCTTTCATTTAGTTTTTATCTAATATTAAAATGATCCCGAATTTAGTAATACATTAAAACCCACTATAACAATAGGTCTTACCCCAAAACAAATTAGTTTAGTATTTTGTTAATTATAAAAGCATTTAAATATTGGTTTTTGCTACTGTTTTATTCACCTAAGGGCATTTAAACATTTTATAAAAATGTGGTTTCTCCACCATAATTACCTATGCATTAGTTGGATCACTCCGAACATTTTAGTGTTAATATTTGAAAACTTTTATTGTTTCATTGATTTTTTTGAATTTGAATTCGAATCGGTTCCGAACTAACGCGAGATTAGCAACAGTAACCGTGGTGACGTGGCATCATTAACGGAGGTTTACTGTAGCTTAATTACCCGGGCGTCACAATTCTCCTCCACTACAAGAAATCTCGTCCCGAGATTTAGGAGCAGGAGTAAGGGGGAAGGGATCTGGTTACGAAATTCTAACGGATCTTCTCGGCCTTGGTTGCTCTTCTCGAAGAGGTCGATCCCTTACATTGACGTCTTCATTACTCTGCTTCAGGTCATCATGGTGAAGTCGTCCTTTTCTTCGGGAACTCCAACGTACTTACGAATAGGTAAGGGGCAGCTCGGCTACGACATAATGCTTATGAGGGAAACAATCTGGGGTTAACCAATGAATGAGCATAAGATTATCTCTTGAGTTGAACATATAAAATACATCGAGAGTAAGGTACGAAGGTACAATAAGAGGTTCCAAGCGGATAGGTGGTTGCTCGAAGTCCGAACCAGAGTGAGAAAGGGGTTCAAAGTAGCGACAGTAAGTATTGCGTCTGATACCATAATAGAGCACTAGGAAGGTGGCCCATGAATTAAATACGAAGCCAAGCGTGGGGAATAACCACTAGAAACAGGGTTGTACGGGAGAGTCAGGTTTCGATCCAGTGGACCTGTGGGTTATGGGCCCACCATGTGGGTTAGAAGTAGGAAGGGCGGAGACGTCTTGCGTGATCATGCAAGCAAGGCATGTCAGGGGGGTAGCCTGTCGATTATGTCGGCGACAACGTCGATACCAAGAGCGAGGGACGAAGAGAACTATTTTCCTGCTCGTTGAACGAGGCGGGCCAAGAGGCAAAGTTCTCATCCATCGGCGGTTACTGAAATGTCATCAACAATAGAAACAGGGTCTCACTGTCAGAGTTGTACACCGAGGTGTTTACCTACGCAGTGAATTATTACTGCTTAGATTATATAGATCACAAGAAAGGTTAAACCAAACAACGGAAAGGAAATATGGTTATCAAATTACACAAAACAAAGACAAGGAAAATGTGTTTAATCACATATTTCAGGGGTATATCCTTCCCAAGGACAAGCAGAGCATGATATCCATGACAGGATATAATGTAGAAAACTCTTTAGGTAGGGGAGAGAATTTTCATGACACTACCCATACAACGGTGTTTGGATAATTGAGCAGGAAACTTTTAGCCTTGGGCTCCAAATGTTCTTGTTGGAAATCGGAGTATCACAAACAAGCTTTTGAGATAGCATTGACATGGTCATCAGGTGAAGATCAGACTTTGGATACTCGAAGGATCCATCAGGAATAGCTTGTAGAATAAGTCTTACAATTTCCTCATGGAAGAATGGATAGCATTGCTAAAAGGAAATTATAACAATAGGTCCTCCGGTCAGGTGTGCTAGGCATGACATCACCTTATCGGGTCATCAAAGGGCCAACAACATAACTCTTGGAAAGTTGTCCCAACCATCATATCTGACCGAGATTCAGATCCGATTGGTGTAATGATACCTCAGACTCAGGATGTCCGAGAATAAAAGGCGCAACACAAATAGACGAAATGACATTTCAGGATTCTCAGGAAATGAACTATGGGAGTGGGTTCCTGAAACAATAGTTCATCATTAACCCAAGGAGAGGAGGAGGTGGCTGATGGGCTCGGCGATAATCCATCGAGATTCCCGACAAGATGGATTTCCACAATTATGTGAACAAGGAGATAACATTTGTCAGACCAAATGGTATAATGATGTATGCTCGAGGAAACATACTCAATTAAACATTGGTTGAAAGGTGCACCCGAATATGGGTTGGGTTGCACGATCAATGTTAGAGTGGTGACTTGACGAACAAAAGAATTAGAATGAAACTCGACCATTACTTCAAAGCAATAGGGTTGCTAGAAGTTTTGAATTCACACCTCATAGTTCAATTGTCGGTATTCCGGTTAGAAACAACACGGGTACCAAGAAAGAATGGTGAGGGTGAGAAGTATCACCATACCAAGAATTCTTAAGAGGTGGAGTAATCCTCACGACCTTCTTGACATAAAAGATGGTAATACTCCATGGTAAAGAAGAACAAATGCTAGGTAGCAAGGAACTCGAGGTATAACACGGAACACAAACAAGTTTTTGTTGGAGGGAACGCAATAAAGAGGTCGATGACAACACAAATCATCGAGGGCAAGGATGGTATTTCTCATCATTAATTCAATTGATATCCTGGAAGAGCATCAGAATGCAGATGGTGATCATGACACATTTGTCGAGAGATTCCACGAAGATGTAATCGATCCGCGATCACATCAAGTCAAAAGAATGATGAAGCAAGAGGTTATTGGAACCATAGGTACGACACAAACTTGAAATCAAGATTGTTGTTCAAGGCGAACTGATATGACGAGGAAGATCGATGTAAGCTTAGCTCATTGCCAAAAGTTGTGCTCCGGGATTAAGGACCAGGTAGCACAGTTAAAATTTAGCATGGTAATGATATGGCCGATCAGGCTAGGAATGACGTGATCGGGTACAAACTCGTAAGTAAAGAATATTAGTAAGAGTTGTTGAACTGTAATGCGGACTCGGTTCAGTTATCGGTGTCTTTGAGTGTTTAATAACTCAGAGCCCATGAAAATTGTAATCAGTGAGTATGTAGTACTTGATGAAGAACTCATAGGAAGTTATGCAGTTCCAAGATAATCTCGAGATACCATGGGGTAATACTCGACGACAGATCAAAGTAGAGGTTGTACCGGGGTATTGATCCACAGAAGACAAGTGCTTACACTTGCATCGAAAATGGTATTTAAAGGAGAACATGGTCGGAACCACGATTGTAAAAGGCCATACCTCAGATATAAGATGAACTTATATCAAGGGAATAATTAATTTTAAAAGAAGCTTCGATGAGAAGAGGTACAACGGGTCCATGGGCATGAACACAAAGTTCAAGGTCGACTCCCACTTCTCCAATGCATAACCTTTCATCCACTTCTCGCGTTTGATTAAGTTGCAGTGTTGAATTTTTTTTTCTGGCGAAGCACCAGAAGAGTATGACTCGTGAAAACTTTCGGGTTCACACGGTTTAGAGAAGGCATATGTTCAACCCATAGGGGCTTCTTAGAAACATATACCACAAGTTTCAAGAGTAAATAACACAAGCCCGAAAGCAGAGCATGGTTGCCAAGCAGAGGATACAACTTAACAAAGGCATTATGTATCAGGGGAAGAACTCACAAAGTGATCAAATGTGAAGGACACTGGCGGATAACAATCCAACAAAGGACTTGATGGTCCACAAAGGATCTGATACGAGTATCGGTACTCAACTAGAGGAAGAAGAATGCAAGGAGATCAGATTATAGAAACAACTGACTAACTCATTTGTCAAATGCAAAGGAAATATGATTTCCAAATCAAGGGATCAGAAGCAATGCTGATTAGGGATGGATAAGTTGAATAGCCTTAGGGTACAATCAACGACAATTGGATTGGTTGAGAACCAATTCCAGTTAAAAGAATGGAAGCTCAGCCGGAAAGGTAATTTATAAGGATCAATGATGATTGCATGTATTCGCAACATATTGAGTCAACAGACTCAAAATGATAATGACAAGGAATGTCAACAAGATTTCTATACTTATGGGATTAATCATAATGAAAGCAAACAAGAAATTCCAGAGCAATAGTTGGCTGAGGATTTTCGGAATATCGGGTGGTATTTCAAAGACTTTTGTGTAACACATGAACAACTGGGGATGAGCGGATACTCGATAAGTGCGAGAATTAACCGTAGGGGTATTCAAGTGACAAGAACAGCAAGGCAGTAAGCTTAAGGGATTATCGAAACCACGACGAGTTTTTCAGGGTATCTTGTAATAACAAGACCACTGGGGACAAAAGTAAGAACGACAGATGTATGTATTTATCCATAGGGATATTTTGGTGGCAGGGAATTGCAAAAGTGATGGGCACAAAGTCTCGAGAGAATATCAAAGAGTATCTCCGAAATCTGCTGGTGCAGTCGGTGACCATCTGGACTGAAGGGGCTCTCCGGGAGAAAGTATTTTCGAGAACCTAAAGTTAGTTTTTAGTAAAAATCGTTTAACCCGAATAGAAGAGGGTTCAGAATCCCAGAGTAAAGGTCGAGGAATAAAAGATCCTAATACCTCCCGATGGCGACGTGGGCCCATGGGCCACACAGCCATGTTAGTAAAAGTTTTTCAACGACTAGACTTGACTTCGGCCAAGGAGTTGGAAAGGGGGATTCCTACAGGCAGTTGGCTCTGATACCAACTTGTGACGCCCCCGATTCAATCGTACACTAATCATGCACGCAAATGTGTACGATCAAGATCAGGGACTCACGGGAAGATATCACAACACAACTCTAAAACATAAATAAGTCATACAAGCATCATAATACAAGCCAGGGGCCTCGAGGGCTCGAATACAAGTGCTCGATCATAGACGAGTCAGCGGAAGCAACAATATCTGAGTACAGACATAAGTTAAACAAGTTTGCCTTAAGAAGGCTAGCACAAACTGGGATACAGATCGAAAGAGGCGCAGGCCTCCTGCCTGGGATCCTCCTAAACTACTCATGGTCGTCGTCAGCGGGCTGCACGTAGTAGTAGGCACCTCCAGTGTAGTAGGGGTCGTTGTCGACGGTGGCGTCTGGCTCCAGGGCTCCAGCATCTGGTTGCGACAACCAGGTAGAAGGAAAAGGGGAAAAGAGGGAGAAAAGCAACCGTGAGTACTCATCCAAAGTACTCGCAAGCAAGGAACTACACTACATATGCATGGGTATATGTGTAAGGAGGCCATATCAGTGGACTGAACTGCAGAATGCTAGAATAAGAGGGGGGATAGCTAGTCCTATCGAAGACTACGCTTCTGGCAGCCTCCGCCTTGCAGCATGTAGAAGAGAGTAGATTGAAGTCCTCCAAGTAGCATCTCCAGTAGCATCGCATAGCATAATCCTACCCGGCGATCCTCCCCTTGTCGCCCTGTGGAAAAGCGATCACCGGGTTGTCTGTGGAACTTGGAAGGGTGTGTTTTATTAAGTATCCGGTTCTAGTTGTCATAAGGTCAAGGTACAACTCCAAGTCGTCCTGTTACCGAAGATCACGGCTATTCGAATAGATTAACTTCCCTGCAGGGGTGCACCAACTTACCCAGCACGCTTGATCCCATTTGGCCGGACACACTTTCCTGGGTCATGCCCGGCCGCGGAAGATCAACACGTCGCAGCCCCACCTAGGCTCAACAGAGAGGCCAGCACGCCGGTCTAAACCTAAGCGCACAGGGGTCTGGGCCCATCGCCCATAGCACACCTGCACGTTGCGTACGCGGCCGAAAGCAGACCTAGCCTAGTGGCGTTCCAGTCCAATTCGGCGCGCGCCGCTCCGTCGCTGACGTCTGAAGTGCTTCGGCTGATACCACGATGTCGGGATACCCATAACTACTCCCGCGTAGATGGTTAGTGCGTATAGGCTCGTAGCCAACTCAGATCAAATACCAAGATCTCGTTAAGCGTGTTAAATATCCGCGAACGCTGAACAGGGCCAGGCCCACCTGTCTCCTAGGTGGTCTCAACCTGCCCCGTCGCTCTGCCACCAAGTAACAGTCGGGGGCCGTCGGGAACCCAGGCCCACCTCTACCGGGATGGAGCCACCTGCCCCTTCAGCCCCAACTCCGAACAGTATCACAGGTAATGTAACAGTGTAAAGTATATAGTATATGCCTGTGATCACCTCCCGAAGTGATCACAGCCCAGTAGTATAGCATGGCAGACGGACAAGAGTGTAGGGCCACTGATGGAACACTAGCATCCTATACTAAGCATTTAGGATTGGGGGTAAGGTATCAATGACTGTAGCAGCAATGATAGGCTATGCATCAGAATAGGATTAACGGAAAGCAGTAACATGCTACACTACTCTAATGCAAGCAGTATAGAGAAGAGTAGGCGATATCTGGTGATCAAAGGGGGGGCTTGCCTGGTTGCTCTGGCAAGAGAGAGGGGTCGTCCGGTGACGTAGTCGACCACAGGGGCATCAGCATCGGTCTCGGAGTCTACCGAAAAGGAGTAACAGAGGGGGAACACAATAAATAACGGAGCAATCAATGTAACACAAAGCAAG
This sequence comes from Triticum aestivum, assembly GCF_018294505.1. NCBI lineage: Eukaryota > Viridiplantae > Streptophyta > Magnoliopsida > Poales > Poaceae > Triticum > Triticum aestivum. The sequence goes on along the minus strand of NC_057813.1, from coordinate 439,775,034 downwards.
ACGCGGCAATACGTTGTGCTAGGGGTGACCTAACGTAGGGATGGGCGATACGGTGAAGGGGGGAAACATCCGGGAAAATATCCCCGGTGTTTCGTGTTTTCGGGCAGAGGAGCCGGAGGGGGAAAGTTGCGAGTTTGATATGTTAGGGGTGCGTGGCGGACGAACGGACTGCGTATCCGGATTTGTCTCGTCGTTCTGAGCAACTTTCATGTACAAAGTTTTTTTTATCTGAGCTACGGTTTATTTTATATTAATTTTAAAAGATTAAAATCATTTTTAGCATTTATTTAATTATTTTAATCCAACATTATCCAGAACAGTGCACGCTGACGTCAGCATGACGTCAGCAGTCAACAGAGGCGTTGACTGGTCAACTGACGTGTGGGTCCCGTTTGTCATTGACTGTTTAGTCTAATTAATGTTTAACTAATCTAATTACTGTTTAATTAAACTAATTAGTTAATTAGGTTAATCTAATTATGATTAATTAACTTAATTAATTCCTTAATTCCTTAATTAATTTAATTATTATTTAATTATTTAATTATTTTTATTAATTTTTTTAAACGTTTCTGGGGCTGTGGGCCCCAAGTGTCATAGGGCCATGGGGCCAAGGCGGGGCGGGCTACCGGGTGTGGGCGCACCCGAGCGAGCACAGGGCACGGGCGCCGCCTGAATGGCACTGCGGGTGCTGGGCGCTAGCCCGTTTGGGCGCACGCCCAGGCTACCAGGGGGGGTGCGCCGGCCACGGCGGGGCGCGCCGGAGCAGCACAACGAGGGGGCGGCGGAGGTAGGTGGGCCGAGGCGACAGGGGGGAAAACGGCGCCGCGGGGCAGTGGCGGGGCACGGCGACGGCGGTAGGGAGCAGTGGCAGGGGGAGGCCACGGCGGAGCGAGCTCCAGCGCGGTGGGGGGGGGGGCGTCCTACGGCATGGAACAGAAGGGGGAGAGGAGAGGGGCGGAGGCGAGCACGGCGGCGGGGCTCACATCGGGCGTAGGGATGGGGCAGCGGGGCTCGTGGGGGTTGACGGGGACGCCGACGAAGAGGAAGAAGGCCGGTGGGGATGAGGCGCCGGCGAGGTAGCGACGGTGGGGCGGCGAGCGGCGGCCTCCGGGGTCGGGGAGGCGACGAGGCGGGGAGGTCCGGTGAGGAGGAGGCCATGGAGGTGGTCCGGCGAGGAAGGCCGCGGCAGTGGCGTTCCGTGCGGCGGCGGCGGTTCGATCCCCCCGATCCAATCGGGGGCGCGGAGGAGGGGAAAGGGGGAGGCTTGCGGAGGGAGGCGAGGCGACGGCAGCAGGGCGGCGCCGGCGACGGGCGCCGTCGTCGAGGTCGCGAGCGGGGCGGGATCGGGGCGATCCCGATTCAGATCGAGGAGGAGCGGGCGACGTGGGGATCGAGCGATTGGGGGTGTGGGGATTTAGGGTTTCGGTCGACGGGGGTTATGGGGAGTGGGGTGGGCCGGCCTGGTGGCCCAGAGGCCAGCGAGGCCGAAGCCCAATGGGGGAGGGGGTTTGCTCTCTCTTTTTGGTTAGTTTGTTTTCTGTTTTTTTGTATTTTCTTTCTTTTATTTTTTTACTATTTATTTATTTTTCCTTTCTGTTTTATTTCTAGTTTCTCTTTCATTTAGTTTTTATCTAATATTAAAATGATCCCGAATTTAGTAATACATTAAAACCCACTATAACAATAGGTCTTACCCCAAAACAAATTAGTTTAGTATTTTGTTAATTATAAAAGCATTTAAATATTGATTTTTTCTACTGTTTTATTCACCTAAGGGCATTTAAACATTTTATAAAAATGTGGTTTCTCCACCATAATTACCTATGCATTAGTTGGATCACTCCGAACATTTTAGTGTTAATATTTGAAAACTTTTATTGTTTCATTGATTTTTTTTGAATTTGAATTCGAATCGGTTCCGAACTAACGCGAGATTAGCAACAGTAACCGTGGTGACGTGGCATCATTAACGGAGGTTTACTGTAGCTTAATTACCCGGGCGTCACACTACACCATAGTGACACCCTAACTGAGTATCCAGGGAAATGTGTATAACTCTATCACATTTGAATACTTTAAATTAATGTTTTACATAATAACTACTTAAACTACATACGTCTTTTCTATGTCTCAAACATATTTATAATTTTTGATTGTTTCATGCTACTATATTTTCACTTCTGAATACTTTGTATGCCAATTTATATTGTTTTTATTGACCAACCTATTAATTTAGTGCCAGTGCCAGTTGCTATTTTCTGCATGTTTTGACTTTATAGAAAATCAATATCTATGGAGGTTAAAAAACCCTGAGGATTCAGTACGATTTTTTTCGAGGCACGAAGGTTCCAGTAAGCACCGGAGGGAAACAAGAGAGGCCACATGTACTCCACACGGCCTGGTGGCGCAACCAAGGCGGCCACACCCCATGGCCATGTGGGCCCCCGACAATGTGGGGGCACCAATCTATAGGACTGGCAACTCTAATTGTAAATTAAACAGTGGTCCCAAGACCGAGTGCCACTGAGTACAATGAACTGATAATAGTAGCATACATCCATTACAACATGAATAAGTCTTACATAGGGGTGACCAATGATACGTCTGCAACATATTTATAATTTTTGATTGTTCCATGCTATTTTATTATCTGTTTTGGATGTTTTATATGCATTAATATGCTATTTTATATTATTTTTGGGACTAACCTATTAACCTAGAGCCCAGTGCCAGTTTATGTTTTTCCTTGTTTTTGAGCTTCGCAAAAAAGGAATACTAAACAGAGTCCAAATGGAATAAAACTTTACGATGATTTTTCTTGGACTAGAAGACACCTAGGAGACTTGGAGTTCAAGTCAGAAGAGCCATGAGGCGGCGACAAGGGTGGAGGGTGCGCACAGGGGGTAGGGCGCGCTCCCTACCTTGTGGGCCCCTCGTGACCCCCCTAACCTAGTTCTACCTCCTATATATTCACATATATTCCCACACCACCAGAAGCATCCAAAACACTTTTCCACCACCGCAATCTTCTGTTCCCGCGAGATCCCATCTTGGGGCCTTTTTCGGCATCATGCCTGAGGGGGATTCCATCACGGAGGGCATCTACATCAACTCTATTGCCCTTTCAATGAAGCGTGATTAGTCCACTTCAGGCCTACGGGTCCATAGCTAGTAGCTAGATGGCTTATTCTCTCTCTTTGATGCTCAATACTATGTTCTCCTCGATGTTCTTGGAGATCTATCCGATGTGATACTGTTTTGCGGTGTGTTTGTCGAGATCCGATGAATTGTGGATTTATGATCTGCTTATCTATGAATATTATTTGAATCTCATCTGAATTCTTATATGCATGATTTTGTATCTTTGTATTTCTCTTTGAATTGTTGGTTTGGTTTGGCCAACTAGATTGGTATTTCTTGCAGTGGGAGAGGTGCTTAGCTTTGGGTTCAATCTTGCGTGATTTCACCCAGTGACAAAGTAGGGGTAGCGATACACATATTGCATTGTTGCCATCGAGGATAAAATAATGGGGTTTTCATCATATTGCTTGAGTTAATTCCTCTACATCATGTCATCTTACTTAATGCGTTACTCTGTTCTTATGAATTTAATACTCTAGATGAAGGCAGGAGTCGGTCGATGTGTGGAGTACTAGTAGTAGATGCATAATCGTTTCGGTCTACTTGACACGTACGTGATGCCTATATTGCATAATCATTGCCTTGGATATCGTCATAACTTTGCGCTTTTCTATCAATTGCTCGACAGTAATTTGTTCACCCACCGTATTATTTTCCTTCATGACAGAAGCCTCTAGTGAAACCTATGGCCACCGGGTCTATTTTCCATCATATTAGTTTTCGATCTACTATTTTCCATCATATTAGTTTCCGATCTACTATTTTGCAATCTTTTATTTTCAGATCTATAAACCAAAAAACCCAAAAATATTTTATCTTTTCTTTAGTTCAATTTATCTATCTCTATCAGATCTCACTTCTGCAAGTGACCGTGAAGGGATTGGCAACCCCTTTATCGCGTTGGGTGCAAGTTTTTGATTTTTTGTGCAGGTATTGGTGATTTGCGCATCCTTCTCCTACTGGATTGATACCTTGGTTCTCAAACTAAAGGAAATACTTATCTCTACCTGGCTGCATCACCCTTTCCTGTTCAAGGGAAAAACCAACGCAAGCTTAAGAAGTAGTAGGAAGAATTTCTGGCGCCGTTGCCGGGGAGATCTACGTTTCCCTCTCGTTTTCCTCTCACCCCACTTCTAAAATGATTTTCGAAAAGATTTGACTTTTTCTTTCGCCCTTCTTCCATTCGTATTTTCGTTTGCTCATGGGTTAGATTGCTTGCTTTGTCACAACGACTCAGGAGAATACCAAATTGTGTGACTTTTCCAATACTAATAATAATGATTTTATTAGTACTCCGGTTGCTCCTGCCACTAGTGCGGAATCTTATGAAATTAATGTCGCTTTGCTGAATCTTGTTACGAAAGATCAATTTTCTGGCTTTCCTAGTGAAGATGCCGCATCCCATCTAAATAGCTTCGTTGAGTTGTGTGATATGCAAAAGAAGAAAGATGTGGATAATGTTATTTCTAAATTGAAGCTATTTCCGTTTTCACTTAGAGATCATGCTAGAACTTGGTTTTCATCTTTGCCTAAAAATAGTGTTGATTCATGGAATAAGTGTAAAGATGCTTTTATTTCCAAGTATTTTCCTCCCGCTAAGATCTTCTCCTTAGGAACAATATTATGAATTTTAAGCAACTTGATCATGAACATGTTGCACAATCTTGGGAGAGGATGAAATTGATGATACGAAATTGCTCCACTCATGGTTTAAATTTGTGGATGATCATACAAATTTTTTATGCCGAATTGAATTTTGCTTCTAGAAATCTTTTAGATTCGGCCGCGGGAGGTACTATTATGGAAAAAACTTTAGGAGAAGGTACTAAACTCCTAGATAATATTATGGTTAATTATTCTCAATGGCACACCGAAAGATCTTCTACTAGTAAAAAAGTGCATGCAATTGAAGAAATTAATATTTTGAGTGGAAAGATGGATGTGCTTATGAAATTATTTGCTATTAAGAGTGCTCCTATTGATCCTAATGATATGCCCTTGTCTACTTTGATTGAGAATAATAATGAATCTATGGGTGTGAATTTTGTTGGTAGGAACAATTTTGGTAATAACGCGTATAGAGGCAATTTTAATCCTAGGCCGTTTCCTAGTAATTCCTATAATAATTATAGTAATTCCTAAAACAATTCTTATGGAAATTATAATAATATGTCCTATGATTTTGATAATAGTGTTAAAGAATTTATGATTTCGCAAAAAAGTTTCAATGCTTTGGTTGAAGAAAAATTGCTTAAGATTGATGATTTGGCTAGGAACGTGGATATAATTTCTCTTGAGATTGATTCTTTGAAAATTAGATCTATTCCACCCAAGCATTATATTAATGAGTCTCTAAAATCTATGGGAATGTCCATTTATGAGTGTAAAGAAAGAACCGCTAAGATGCATGCTAAACAAGATTTGTTCGTAAAAGCGTGTTCTTCTAGTTTTTGTGAAAATAATGATGAAGATCTTAAAGTGATTGATGTGACTCCTATTGAATCTTTGTTTTTGAATGTAAATCTTGATAAAGATAGGACTGAAGATGAGTCAACTTTAGTTAAAAGGCATCCCAATGATTTGGAGTTTATAAATCTTGATGCAAAAACTGATAAAAGTGGGATTGGAGAGGTCAAAACCTTAAGTAGCAATGAACCTACTCTTTTGGATTTCAAGGATTTTAATTATGATAATTGTTCTTTAATAGATTGTATTTCCTTGTTGCAATCCATGTTGAATTCTCCTCATGCTTATAATCAAAATAAAGCTTTACTAAACATATTGTTGATGCTATGACGAAATCTTTTGAAGAAACGCTTGAATTGGAAGTTTCTATCCCTAGAAAACTTTATGATGAGTGGGACCCTACTATTAATATTAAGATTAAAGATTATGAGTGCCATTCTTTGTGTGATTTGGGTGCTAGCGTTCCTACAATTCCCAAAACTCTATGTGATGTGTTAGGTTTCCGTGAATTTGATGATTGTTCTTTAAATTTGCATCTTGCGGATTCCACTATTAAGAAACCTATGGGAAGGATTAATGATGTTCTTATTGCTGCAAATAGGAATTATGTGCTCATAGATTTCATTCTTCTTGATATAGATTGCAATCCTACATGTCCTATTATTCTTGGTAGACCTTCCATAGAACGATTGGTGCAATTATTAATATGAAAGAAGGAAACATTAGATTTCAATTTCCGTTAAGCAAGGGCATGGAACACTTTCCTAGGAAGAAAATTAAGTTGCCATATGAATCTATTGTGAGAGCTACTTATGGATTGCATACCAAAGATGACAATACCTAGATTTATGTTTTATGCCTAGCTAAGGGCGTTAAACAATAGCGCTTGTTGGGAGGCAACCCAATTTTATTTTTGTTCTTGCTTTTTTGGTTTTGTTTTTCAATACTTTATTAATATAGCCTCTGGTTAGATTTGTTTTTGTGTTTTAATTAGTGTTTGTGCCAAGTAAGACCTTTGGGATGGCTTATGGTGATAGTTGATTTGATCTTGCTGAAAAACATAAACTTTTGTGCCCAGGAAAATAATTTTCATAATTCACAGAAGCGTGATTTTGATCTGATTTTTTTACACAAGATTATATACAAATTCCCCAGGTTTTCCTAATTTTTCAAAATTTTGGAGTTACATAAGTATTCGAAGTTCTCTGATTGCTACAGACTGTTCTGTTTTTGACAGATTCTGTTTTCTTTGTGTTGTTTGCTTATTTTGATGAATCTATGGGTAGTATCGGGGGGGGGGGGGGTATGAAACATGGAGAAGTTGTAATACAGTAGATATTACACCAATATAAATAAATAATGAGTTCACAACAGTACCATAAAGTGATGATTTGCTTTCTTATACTAACGGATCTCATAAGATTTTCTGTTGAGTTTTGTGTTGTGAAGTTTTCAAGTTTTGTGTAAGGATTTGATGGACTATGGAATAAGGAGTGGAAAGATCCTAAGCTTGAGGATGCCCAAGGCATCCCAAGGTAATATTCAGGGACAACCAAGAGCCTAAGCTTGGGGATGCCCCGGAAGGCATCCCCTCTTTTGTCTTCGTCTATCGGTAACTTTACTTGAGGCTATATTTTTATTCACCACATGATATGTGTTTTGCTTGAAGCATCTTGCATGATATGAGTCTTTGCTTTTTCGTTTGCCACAATCATCCTTGTTGTAAACACATTTTGAGAGGGACACACACGAATCGTGATTTATTAGACACTCTATGTGCTTCATTTATATCTTTTGAGCTAGGCAATTTTGCTCTAGTGCTTCACTTATACCTTTTTAGAGCATAGTGGTGGCTTTATTTTATAGAAATTGTTAAACTCTCGTGCTTCACTTATATTATTTTGAGAGTCTCTCTAAATAGCATGGTAATTTTCTTAGGTTATGAATTTAGTCCTAATATGATAGGCATCCAAGAGGGAGATAATAAAAACTTTCATATAAAGTGCATCGAATACTAAGAGAAGTTTGATTCCTTATGATTGTTTTGAGATATGAGGGTAGTGATATTTGAGTCAGGCTAGTGAGTAATTGTAGATTGGTATGAATACTTGTGTTAAAATTTGTGATTTCCGTAGCATGCATATATGGTGAACCGTTATGTAAGAAAGTCGGAGCATGATTTATTTATAGATTGTCATCCTTTGTGTGGAGGTCGGGATCGCGCGATGGTTAACTCCTACCAACCCTCCCCCTAGAAGCATGCGCGTAGTACTTTGTTTCGATTCTAATAGATTTTTGCAATAAGTATGTGAGTTCTTTATGACCAATGTTGAGTCCATGGATTATACACACTCTCACCCTTCCACCATTGTTGGCCTCTCTAGTACCGCGCAACTTTCGCTGGTGCCATACACCCACCATATACCTTCCTCATAACATCCACCATCCGTACCTATTATGGCATTTCCATAGCCATTCCAAGATATATTTCCATGCAACTTTCCACCGCTCCATTTATTATGACACGCTTCATCATGTCATATTGCTTTGCATGATCATGTAGTTGACATAGTATTTGTGGCAAAGCCACCGTTCATAATTCTTTCATACATGTCACTCTTGAATCATTGCACATCCCGGTACACCGCTGGAGGCATTCATATAGAGTCATATTTTTTTTTAGTATCGAGTTATAATTTTTGAGTTGTAAGTAGATAAAAGTGCGATGATCTTCATTATTAGAGCATTGTCCCATGTGAGGAAATCAAAATAAAAGAGATCAAAGAAGCCAAATAAAAAAGAGAGGCCAAAGAAGCCATTAAAAATGAGAGAAAAGAGAGAAGGGGCAATGTTACTATCCTTTTTCCACACTTGTGCTTCAAAGTAGCACCATGACCTTCATGATAGAGAGTCTCCTATTTTGTCACTTTCATATACTAGTGGGAATTTTTCATTATAGAACTTTGCTAGTATATTCCAACCATGGGATTCCTCAAATTCCCTAGGTCTTCATAAGCAAGCAAGTTGGATGCACACACACTTAGTTTCTTTTTGAGCTTTCATAAACTTATAGCTCTAGTGCATCCGTTGCATGGCAATCCCTACTCACTCACATTGATATCTATTGATGGGCATCTCCATAGCCCCTTGATACGCCTAGTTGATGTGAGACTATCTCCTTCCTTTTGTCTTCTCCACAACCACCATATTCTATTCCACATATTGTGCTATGTCCATGGCTCACGCTCATGTATTGCGTGAAAGTTGAAAAGGTTTGAGAATACCAAAGTATGAAACAATTGCTTGGCTGAAACTGGGGTTGTGCATGATTTGTATACTTTGTGTGATGCAGATGGAGCATAGCCAGACTATACGATTTTGTAGGGATAACTTCCTTTAGCCATAGTATTTTGAGAAGGCATGATTGCTTTATTAGTATGCTTGAAGTATTATTGTTTTTATGTCAATATTAAACTTTTGTTTGAAATCTTGTGGATCTGAACATTCATGCCACAATGAAGAAAATTACATGGATAAATATGTTAGGTAGCATTCCACATCAAAAAATTCTGTTTTTATCATGTACCTACTCAAGGACGAGCAGGAATTAAGCTTGGGGATGCTTGATACGTCTCCAATGTATCTATAATTTTTGATTGTTCCATGCTATTATATTATTTGTTTTGGATGTTTTATATGCATTAATATGCTATTTTATATTATTTTGGGACTAACCTATTAACCTAGAGCCCAGTGCCAGTTTTTGTTTTTCCTTGTTTTTGAGCTTCGCAGAAAAGGAATACTAAACGGAGTCCAAATGGAATAAAACTTCATGATGATTTTTCTTGGACCAGAAGACACCTAGGAGACTTGGAGTTCAAGTCAGAAGAGCCACGAGGCGGCGACAAGGGTGGAGGGTGCGCCCAGGGGGTAGGGCGCACCCCCTGCCTCGTGGGCCCCTCGTAACCCCTCTGACCTAGTTCTGCCTCCTATATATTCACATATATTCCCAAACCACCAGAAGCATCCACGGAAACACTTTTCCACCACCGCAACCTTCTTTTCCCATGAGATCCCATCTTGGGGCCTTTTCTGGCATCCTGCCGGAGGGGGATTCGATCACGGAGGGCATCTACGTCAACTCTATTGCCCTTCCAATGAAGCGTGAGTAGTCCAGTTCCGACATACGGGTCCATAGCTAGTAGCTAGATGGCTTCTTCTCTCTTTTTTTCTCAATACCATGTTCTCCTCGATGTTCTTGGAGATCTATTCGATGTAATACTCTTTTGCGGTGTGTTTGTCGAGATCTGATGAATTGTGGATTTACGATCAACTTATCTATGAATATTATTCGAATCTCCTCTGAATTCTTATATGCATGATTTGGTATCTTTGTATTTCTCTTCAAATTATCAGTTTGGTTTGGCCAACTAGATTGGTATTCTTGCAGTAGGAGAAGTGCTTAGCTTTGGGTTCAATCTTGCATGATTTCACCCAGTGACAAAGTAGGGGTAGCGAGACACGTATTGCATTGTTGCCATCGATGATAAAAACATGGGGTTTTAATCATATTGCTTGAGTTAATTCCTCTACATCATGTCATCTTACTTAATGCGTTACTCTATTCTTATGAACTTAATGCTCTAGATGCAGGCAGGAGTCAGTCAATGTGTGGAGTAATAGTAGTAGATGCAGAATTGTTTCGGTCTACTTGACATGGACGTGATGCCTATATTGCATAATCATTGCCTTGGATATCGTCATAACTTTGCGCTTTTCTATCAATTGCTCGACAGTAATTTGTTCACCCACCATATTATTTGCCTTCATGAGAGAAGCCTGTAGTGAAACCTTTGCCCCCAGGTCTATTTTCCATCATATTAGTTTCCTATCTACTATTTTCCATCATATTAGTTTCTGATCTACTATTTTGCGATCTTTTATTTTCAGATCTATAAACCAAAAAACCCAAAAATATTTTATCTTTTGTTTAGTTCTATTTATCTATCTCTATCAGATCTCACTTTTGCAAGTGACCGTGAAGGTATTGACAACCCCTTTATTGCGTTGGGTGCAAGTGTTTGATTGTTTGTGCAGGTATTGGTGATTTGCGCATTCTTATCCTACTGGATTGGTACCTTGGTTCTCAAACTGAGGAAAATACTTATATCTACTTTGTTGCATCACCCTTTCCTCTTCAAGGGAAAAACCAATGCAAGCTCAAGAAGTAGCAACCAACAAGGGTCCAGTTTTACATAGATAAGCAGAAAGGCAACTACTGAACAACAGTGCAGCAGAAACAATGACGGTAACTTGATCCCACGTAGTGAGCCATAACCAATAGTCAAGGTGATTGGGGAAGCGTCCTAGTTCCTATCGACACCGTCGAAGAACACATCTTAAAAACTTTTATATTCCATCCATGGCCAAGTTTATAGTCAGGGACAAGCCAGGTGAGTACATTTCAATGCACTTACAAGCAATCCAAGGAATGTAATAGCAGAATATTCGTGCAAGGCTCAGTACATAGAAAGTCTACTAGACTAGGTTTAGCAGTTTGCGGAAAGATGGTTTTGAATGCTTATGCATTACCTTTTGAAATCATGAAAGCACAAGTGCTCGCTAGGTGATTTTGGTAATTAATGTCAGCATATCTCTTGTTGACTAATAGTTTCATCTAGTATACTTCATACGAGTTCAACAGTGGAGTGACAAGGACAAGAGGATGTGGACCCCTTCAAAATGACAAGGACAAAGATTGGCAAAAGCTCAAGACTCTTCATTTATATTTTAGTGATCCAAGATCACATGGAGTCCATAGGAAAGCCAATACTATTGAAAGGGTATGAGGTGTTTCTTAATTGTCTACTTGCTCAAATGCTTAGTGATATTGCTCCAAAACCCTCAGCCTCTTTCTCCATCCAAATATGTCCAAAACCCAGATACCAACTCGGCCCCACCTTCCTACCAGAGCCACCGAGTTCATTTGACATAGCCACTACCAGAAACCCTAATAGTCCGGTCTCACTGATACGGATCTCGGTCTCACCGATATGTCCTTGCAAATTCTTGGTGAAGTGTTGTAGTTATTTTAGTCTCACCGAAATGTTGCAATCGGTCTTGCCGAGTTTGCTTGACAGATTCTCTATTGCTTATTGCTTCACTTCGGTCCCACCGAGTTGATGCAATCGGTGCCACCGAGATGACGTTTTCCCTAAGCCCTAGCAGATCGGTCCCACCGAGTTGTTCCAGTCGGCCCCATCGAGATTCCTAATGTTCATATTTTTGAACTGATCGGTGCCATCGAGTTTTACATATCGGTGCTACCGAGATGAGTCAAAAGTGTGTAACAGTTGGATTTTGTGTGGAGGCTATATATACCCCTACCCCTCTTCATTTGTGGAGAGAGAGCCATCAGAACGTTCCTACACTTCCACCATTCATTTTCTGAGAGAGAATCACCTACTCATGTGTTGAGATCAAGAGATTCCATTCCAACCTTTTGAACCTTGATTTCTAGCCTTCCCCAGGTTGCTTTCCACTCAAATCCTTCTTCCACCATAGCCAAATCTTTGAGAGAGAGTAGAGTGTTTGGGAGACTATCATTTGAAGCACACGAGCAAGAAGTTCATCATCAACACACCATCTATTACCTTTTGGAGAGTGGTGTCTCCTAGATTGGTTAGGTGTCGCTTGGGAGCCTCCGACATGTTGTGGAGCTGAACCAAGAAGTTTGTAAGGGCAAGGAGATTGCCTACTCCATGAAGATCTACCCGAGTGAGGCAAGTCCTTCGTGGGCGATGGCCATGGTGGGATAGACAATGTTGCTTCTTCGTGGATCCTTTGTGGACTCGTGCAGCCGTTACCCTTCGTGGGTTGAAGTCTCCATCAATGTGGACGTACGATAACACCATCTATCGGAACCACACCAAAAATTCTCCATGTCTCCTGTGCATTTGCACACTCCAATCCCATCCCTTTACATTCTCGCAAATTGCATGCTTTACTCTTTCCGCTGCCTACACTCTTGTTATGCATGCTTGAGATGTATTGGATGTCCATTAGCTTGTGCTAAACTCAACCTTAACTTGAAGAAACTACAAACTTCCAACTTTACTTTTTAATGGTCTAATCACCCCCCTCTAGACCCATCTTCTCGATCCTTTCAATTGGTTTTAGAGCATTGGTCTCCATTGCTTTGGTTTAATCGCCATTGGAGGAAGATGGATGAGTCTACGTTCGAGAGTATTAGACGTAGAGTGCCTATTCTTGGTGGGGAGTTTTATGGTTCTTGGAAAAATGAAATGCTTGTGATCTTCAATGAATATAATTTAAACAAGTATATTCTTAGCCCTTATGTGCCTCCCATTGATCCTTTGCATCCTAACACCGATGAATATCTTGACATGGTTCACAATCTTAGAACTATTGATCTTATCATTAGATGATTGCCTAGAAATTTGCTTGTTTGCTTGCCTACCTTTGAATGTGCATATACTACATGGAATTATCTTGAGGAACACTTTCCAAATTATTCCTTTAAAAATCTTGATGAGATTCTTCAAAAGTCTATTGCTTTCCAAAAGTTGAGTTCTAGTGATCCCAAATTTGATGAGCGCCTATTTGAGCTCCGTGATCTTATGCGTGCTAAGGGTAATGTTGGAGTCATTAGTAGCATCTTCTCAGGGGCAATTAGAATTCATAAACTTGAACATTGTCATGGTCATAAATCTAATAAATCACTTGATCTAGGTGAAGATCACACACATGATGATGATGACATTGAGATGCATTGGTGCAGAGACCTGCTATACAAACAGTTTTAACCCCTTCCCGTGACGGTGTTTGGAACTGTCACCAAGTGAGTATGGGCGATAGGAGGGTCATCCCCACATGACCCAGAAATCGTCGGGGATAGGCCCTCCTGGCACACAGGCTGGGGAAAAATGAGCTCGTGTGTGATCTGGCGAGGCATCAAAACCCAATCGTTTCCGTTCGTATGTATGTCCCACACGGTGAATCCCAGAAAAACATTTCCATTCGCAAGGTGGCCTAATGCAAACAACTCTCTTCCGGAAGCCATGTGTGATTGTTAGTTGATCGAACAAGCCTACTTTCTAGAAACCGTGTGGGTTGTTTGAGTTCATCGCCCACGGTGCTATCTGAGTAACCGTCTGCAATAGAAAACCCCAATTAGTAGGGTAATTAGCCTATTATTGATAATCCATGTAGTAATAAAATTGATATTTCTTATAAAACACACCAGATATTTCATATTCGTATAACGACAACCAGGATTTCATAACTGAATTACATTAGATAGCTTCGGCACTCAGTTATGCCATTACACAACAACACCAAGTTTCACATGCAACATCGAAAAACTTTGGAAAGTAGCATCATACATGGTAAATAGATAGATGAATCTCATCTGGGAAACTACAGAAGCGGAAGGCAAATATTGAGCCTTCAGTGATGTTGAATGTCCTTCCAACTTTAGGCCAATGGCTATGGATAATTGCCCACCCAACCTTCGTCCTCTTCATGAAGACTTCAATATTGTACCGTGGGTGTTGAATGAATACCTTCCTCACCTCTTTACCATGTAGGTGGTTTGAGAGGTAATCATCGATGAACTGCTTTGAAAAGTACCAAAAACAAATATATGCATAAATCACTGTTATAAATTTTGAAATGGCGCAAGGGGTAAAAACAAGGTAAAAGAGTTAGTACCATCCTATAGTTGACTGATGTCTTCTTCACTGTGCAAACAATGATCTTGCTGTTATTCGTCACAAGTTTTTTCATCCTAACAATCTTTCTGAGTTTCTTGACTTGACTGATATTCATGGACATCTCATTTCCCCATATGCAAAATGGGTCAAACAGTGGGTCTAAGCCTCTGGCAGCAGGACCTACATGTGCAAGACCAAATTATAAGAAACCTAAATACTAGAATGATTCCTGCAACTGCACAATAATGTGCTATTAGGGAAAGGACCATGCATGAGCAAACCTCGATGGTAAAGTGCAGTGTCTCCCATTGTTTCCCTGCAACACACATAAGGAAGATCTTGATCAGGTTAACTGAGAGTTGCCAAACTATCAGTAGAATATGTATTGAGTACAACCAAATTCGATTTATTTCACATGCATAACAATACAAAATTGTACCCACAACAAATGAAAATCAAATTGTAGAATTGAACCAAACAGTTAAATGGAAAACATACCAAATGAACCAAAACAGTATAGAAACATGTACTAGAAGATAAGACAGTTAACAAAACAAAGAATGCTTGAGAACAGTACTACGAAATGTAGCTATTGTTGGACCAAACTATCTAAAAGGATCAATATAGTTGACTAGAGGGGGGGGGGGTAAATAGGAAACTAACAATTTTAGCTTTTCTTTACCAAATTAAACTTTGCATCAAAGTAGGTTGTCTAGATATGCAACTAGGTGAGCAACCTATATGATGCAACAACAATAAACACACAAACAAGCAAAGGATAGAACACAATATATCTTGCACAAAAAGGAAAGAGATAACCAAGAGTGGAACCGATGGAGACGAGGATGTGTTACCGAAGTTCCTTCCCTTTGAGGGGAAGTACGTCTCCATTGGAGCGGTGTGGAGGCACAATGCTCCCCAAGAAGCCACTAGGGCCACCGTATTCTCCTCACGCCCTCACACAATGCGAGATGCCGTGATTCCACTATTGGTGCCCTTGGAGGCGGCGATCAAACCTTTACAAACAAGGTTGGGGCAAGCTCCACAACTTAATTGGAGGCTCCCAACGACACCACGAAGATTCACCACAATGGACTATGGCTCCGCGGTGACCTCAACCGTGTAGGCTGCTCAAACACCAAAGAGTAACAAGATCCGCAAGGGATGAGTGGGGGGAATCAAATTTCTCTTGGTGGAAGTGTAGATCGAGGCCTTCTCAAGCAATCCCTAAAGAATCAACAAGTTTGATTGGCTAGGGAGAGAGATCGGGCAAAAATGGAGCTTAGAGCATCAATGGAGCTTGGGGATGGAAGAGCTGGTCAACTAGGAGATGAAGACACCCCTTTTATAGTGGAAGAACAAATCCAACCGTTATCCACCAACTCAGCCCGTGAAGCGTGGTACTACCGCACCAAACAAGCGGTACTACCGCACGGGCCTGCGATACTACCGCGGGGGACCGCGGTACTACCGCAGGCTCGGCAAAGGCCAGGTCTAGACCTGTTGTGCAAAGACAGGGAGCGGTAGAACCGCTGGCGCAGTACTACCGCACCCCTTGCGGTACTACCACAAGGCAGGGATAGTCAAGCCAGAGAAGGCACAGACATAAAAAATTACATCCGTGACTACTTCCGCTGAGTTTAGGTCTATGCAAAAATCCAACACGGTACTACTGCACGACCAGCGCGGTACTACCGTGTAGGGTGCGGATGTAAAAAATTACATCCGCCCCTACTTCCGCTCATGCCGCTAAGCCTAGCCAGGGCTTACGGCACTACCGCGTTGGGCGCGGATGTAAAAAATTACATCCGCCCCTACTACCGCTCGGGCAGCAGCGCCTGACCAGAAGCCTACGGTACTACCACACAGGATGCCGGTACTACCGCAAGGGCAAGCAGTGGTACCGCTCTGGGGAGCAGCACTACCGCGTGCCTCAGTACAACAACATTAGGAGTCCTTCATTTTGCCTAGACATGGAAAGACGGAGGATGCTCCAAAGAGCCAAAGGAAAGGTGGTGCAAAAGGAACAAATGTGTACGTGAGATTCCACCCAAACCTTTCCAACGTGGACCCCCTCTTAATAGTACGGCTTTCCTATGACTCAAATCCGCCGAAAAGAAACGTAGAGAAACGCCATCTTCAATAGTCTTCGAGGGGCACCAAATCGTCTTGTGTTTAGACATGATATATATGAAATTCTCAATGCACACTATTAGTCCACAAAAGCATTGTCATCAATCACCAAAACTACTAAGGGATAAATATGCCCTTACAATCTCCCCCTTTTTGGTGGATTGATGACAATACGAGATTTGCACATAGGGATATAAAATGAGGCGACGACAAACCCACCATCTATAAATATAGACGGGCTCCCCCCAGATGTGTGCACTCTAGAGATGTGCTTTGGACTGCATGGCACACATACTAGGATCAACACTCCCCCTATATTTTATAGACAATGCATCTCTTGCAACAATATAACTAACACTAAGCAAGTAGGCAAGATGATGGATATTACTAAGTAACAAAGACAATAAGATACAGAAGAGTGCATATGTCTTACACCATATGATAGATAACTTGGTCTCACGAACACAAAACAAACCAAAGCAAACAAGGTTCAACAGACCGAAAGCAAAGCGACAAAGTGAAACACATGACACAAGACGTGCAAATCCTACACACTCTCCCCCTTTGGCATCAAGACACCAAAAAGGCAGAGAGGACACCTACGACACATGTGGTAGCTCAGGCTGAAAACGACTCCTCGTCTGACTCAGCAGCGGGAATAGGCTCCTTCTCTGACTCTGTCCACTGATACCCCTACTTGGCTATCCAGGCAGCCTCCGGAGTGATGGCTTCCTCTGAGCCACTGGTGATAGTCTCGCCAAAGGTCCTCAATAAATTCTTATCGCGCTGGCGACTCCTCTTGGAGTCAACATGGGCCTTGTACTTCCCCTGGGTCTGCATGTAAAATAACTTCTTCATTTTCGTCTTCAGCTTCTTATCCCAAGAGGGCTCAGAAGAGGGAGGAGAGTATCCATCAGAACTGTCCTCATCAGCTTCCTCCTCCTCGATCTCATCCTCATCCACATCCATCATGGCAGCCTCGGCCTCAGCACTGGTGGTGGTGTTAGCCCATTGGCTCTTGATGCGGAGCTTGATGGGCTCATGACGAATCCAGCCCGGGGCAACGAACTCATCATTGGGATAGAGCTTCTCCCAAGTCTTGAAGATCAAGAGAAACATGTAGGGCGTATAGATGGGGACCTTACGGTTGAACACCGCAAACTGAAGCTCGCACCACATGATATGTGAGACATCAAGTGGTTACGTCAGAGACTGACGCGCCTCCTCACAAATGAGCATCATATCCACAAGATAGGCATGCACCTTGTCCTTGTCACCGATGCGCGGGAAGAGGAAGTTGCGGAAGATCCGATGCATGATGTCAAGGAAGGAGTTCAGCACCCACACCTTCTTACTAGCAAGCGTCTTCTCAACAAGGAGGGGCTGGAGCTTGTTCTTGTTGGCTGACTCAGAGTTGGCATGAGGGCGAACTCCAACGGGTGTGTTGAGCCCCTCCTTCGGAACCTGAAGCAAATCCATGAAGTCCTTCAACTTAGCAGACAACTGTTGACCATTGGTCATCCATGTCATGGTCCTTGGCTCATCAGAATGGAAGTGGACTGAAGCAAAGAACTGAGCCACAATGTCTGGGTCAAAGTCCAGGTGAAAGGTAAGCATGTGCTCAATGCCAAACTGCTCCACCAGATCCAAAGCCTCTCCAAAATAGTCACGGTGCTTGTCCTGCCTCATGTGATTCATGTCAATCCAATGCAGGTCCACGTAGATGTTCTGATTGGCCTTGATCACATCCAGATAGATAAGGTTCTGCTGCTTGGTCCAGGATAGATCATTCCCTCTGAAGTTGGCACAGGGATTCACATAGGGGTTGATCTTCCTTCGAACAACGAACTCAGCCAGAGGTATCTCATCCATGCCCATGGTGGGCTCCTTGTGCTTGGTTCTGTGTTGGGAGGCATTGAGCCTTCTGGAGCTTCATCTTGGTTGTGGAGGCGCTTCGAGCCCGTGTCACGGCTAGGATTCGAACGGCGAACATTGGAACCGGAGCTACCACCTAGACATACAACACAAGAACACACACGAAAAACAAGAAGGATCAATTGCAAAGATCAGGGCCAAAGCCAAAAGAAACAAGCAAGAACGAGATTTGGAACGAAAAAATAGTATAATTTGCACATCTATGGTAGTACCGTACCGGCGCACGGATTTAAAAGTTTACATCTGCTCCAGCCGCGGTAGTACCATGCCGGGGTGGCACGGTAGTACCACGCCTAGAGCGGAAGTAATTTTTTACTTCCGCGCCCCGAGCGGTAGTACTGCTCCAAGGGAGCGGTAGTACCGCGTGAGGCAGATCGCGAGCGAGGATGCGGTAGTACCGCTCAGGAGGAGCTGTAGTACCATGCGGATTCAAACGCGCAGATCTGGATCAGGAACAGCCGCAAAACTAGATCGGTACTACCATTGAGCAAACTAAACTGTTCTGTCATACCAAATATCATACTTGCTGCACTACCACTCGCCTACACTTCCCTCTTGCACAGATCTAGCCAAAAATCACATGAACTACACATGCATCTCCCCAAGACCTAGAAGCACAAGAACAGAACAAAAAGAGGAGGACTTGGGGAAATAACGGGGTCCATGGAAAGAGGACGAGGTGCGGAACGATCCCACCAGACGAAATGCGAGGAGAGCGGCCAGAGACGGAGATCCAGCGAGGACCGCCGGTGCCGTTCTTGGGCAGGAGAGAGAGAGAGACGGGTGGGGAAAAGAGATGAATGGGTATGGGGGAGTTGGAACTCCCCCTGCCCCGCTCTTAACCCCAACCCGCTCACGATGGCGCGGTAGTACCGCGGGTCATCACGGTAGTACTTCCCGGGCGGAAGTACCGCTCTTCCAGCGGCTAAAAAATTACTTCCACGATGGAAGCGGTAGTACCATGCACCCGGGATGCAACTGTGCATGCATGGAGCAAGCCACTCCTGCGGTAGTACCGTGGCTTGCCACGGTAGTACCTTACCCCCAAGAAAATGCTAGTTTCGCAACAGAGAGGGACACGCCTTTGCAAGTCAACCTTCAAGACACCGAACACACCAAGAGGCAAGCACAAACGACGACACAAGCACGACACAAAGAGAAGGCAAAAGACAACAAAGACCAAAACACTAACCACAACTCTCAGGAAGAGAGGGCGGTGGCCGGAGCCACCTATGTATGAGTCAATTGGTATGGCACCGCGAAGAATTATCCTTGGGCCAATGACCAAGACTCGTCTTTGAAGAACAAGTACCATCAAATATGGCTAATGTGAAAGAGTTGATCAATTTATGCATAATGGGGGGAGGGAATGTTCATTGAGAGAACAACACTCCCCCTATGTCCATGCCTACACCTAAACAAGATATCATGTTGAGTATGGTGGGGTGTGCACGAGTTCAAGCTACATTGCTCGAATCAATGATATTTAGCTCATGCCTTAACTTGCGAAATCTTTGCTTCATACAAGGGATTCGTGAAAATATCTGCAAGGTTATCATGAGTGTTGACATACTTGAGCTTGATCTCCCCTCGCCTAATGTGATCCCGAGCGAAGTGATACCGAATCTCAATATGCTTCGTCTTGAAGTGTTGCACCGGGTTGAGAGAGATCTTGATGGCACTTTCATTGTCACACCAAAGAGGCACGTCGTCACAAGTGACACCGTAATCCTTCAAAGTTTGCCTCATCCATAGAACTTGAGCACAACAACTACTGGCAGCCACATACTCCGCTTCAGTGGACGAGAGAGACACACAACTTTGCTTCTTAGAAGACCAACTCACCAAAGAGCAACCAAGAAATTGGCACCCTCCGGAGGTGGACTTCCTATCCACCTTTTCTCCCGCCCAATCTGAGTCCGAATAGCCCAAAAGATCAAAGTTGGATCCTTGTGGGTACCATAAGCCAAAGTTCGGGGTATGAGCCAAATATCAAAAGATTCAATTGACCGCCACAAAGTGGCTTTCCTTAGGCGCGGCTTGAAACCGTGCACAAATCCCCACACTCAACATGATATCCGGTCTAGATGCACAAAGGTAAAGCAAGGATCCAATCATGGAGTGATATACCTTTTGATCCACCGCTTTACCATTGGGATCAATATCAAGTTGGCATTTGATGGGCATTGGAGTGGAAGCCGGCTTGACATCACTTAGCTTGAATCTCTTGAGCATGTCTTGAGTGTATTTGGCTTGGTTGACGAAGGTTCCTTCTCTTCTTTTCTTGATTTCGAACTCGAGAAAGAAATTCAACTCTCTCATCATAGACATCTTGAACTTTGAGGTCATGAGAGCGGCAAATTCCTCATTGAAGGCTTTGTTAGGGGAACCAAAGATAATATCATCAACATATAGTTGGCACACAAACAACTCCCCTTTGACCTTCTTAGTAAAAAGAGTGGGGTCGATTTTTTTCAATTTCGAACCCACGATCTTGCAACAACTCAGTAAGATGATCATACCACGCGCGTGGGGCTTGTTTAAGGCCATAGAGTGCCTTGTTGAGTTGGTAACTTGGTTGTGCCCGAAATTCTTGAGTTCTTCATGCATGGCATTGAGCCAATCCGGATCCTCGAGCGCCTCATAGACCTTTTGGGGTTCGACACAAGAAACAAACGCGTGATGTTCACAATAGTTTGTTAATTGTCTACGAGTGCTTACCCCCTTCCTAGGCTTACCACCACATTCTCCATGAGATGACCTTTGGTTGTGAGCTTGGAAGTAATCTTCGCGGCATGACGCTCTAATTCCTCCTTGGGTGTGAAAGGAGGATGGGAAACTTGGTCATCTTGAGCACCATCTTGAGCTAGTTCTTGATCTTGAGCTTGGTCTTGATCTTGAACTTGCTCGAACGGGAGAACTTGACCTTAGGCATCACTTGGTGGCTCACCACCATCATGAGGTTGATCTTGCCCTTGATCTTGTTCACGAGGTTGAGGGCCTTCACTTTGTTCTTCGGAAGCGTGTGGGTCTTGGGTCGGTGATGGCTCCACTTGAGTGGAGCATTGTCCTTCTCCATTGGCCACAAGGGGTTCCTCAATGGTTAGGATATGACCAACACCCATTCTTCTTATGGCTTGGGGAGGAATTTCATCACCTACATCACAAGTACCACTTTGCTCCACTTGGGAGCCGTTATTCTCGTCAAACTCCACGTTACACATCTCCTCAATTAGTCCCGTGGGCTTCTTGGGGACATGGTAAGCATGGGAGTTTGTAGCATAACCAACAAATATGCCCTCATGAGATCTAGCCTCAAATTTAGACAAACGAACACCTTTCTTGAGAATGAAACACTTACACCCGAACACCTGGAAGTACTTGAGGTTGGGCTTGTTACCGGTGAGTATTTCATAAGGAGTCTTGTTCAAGCCTTTGCGGAGATAGAGCCGATTGGATGCACGACATGCGGTGTTGATGGCTTCGGCCCAAAAATTGTAAGGAGACCTGAACTCTGCCATCATGGTCCTTGACGCATCCATCAACCTCTGGTTCTTCCTCTCCGCGACACCATTTTGTTGAGGGGTGTAAGGTGTAGAGTATTGATGCTTGATCCCCTCGTCACTAAGAAACTCATCCAAGGTGTAGTTCTTGAACTCGGTGCCGTTGTCACTTCTTATTGTCAAGATCTTTGCATCGTGTTGACGTTGAGCTTCATTTGCAAAGTCGATGACGGTTTGTTGGGTCTCACTCTTCCTCTTGAAGAAATATACCCATATCTTGAATAATCATCCACAATCACCAAGCAATACTTTCTACCCCCAAGACTATCAAAGGATGGAGGCCCAAAGGGAGCTCCAAGGGTCTCTTCGAGTAGATGATAGTCGTGGAAGGGTGAGCCTTCTCATGTAGCTTTCCTTCAATACAAGCACTGAAAGCACGATCTTTGGCAAAACTGAAATTTGTTAGTCCACGGACATGGCCCCCCTTGAGAAGACTTTTCAAAGATCTCATATTGACGTGGGCTAAAGATCGATGCCAAAGCTACCCCACATCAACTTTAGCCATTAGGCATGTCGCGATCTTAGTGGGTCGCTCCGAAAAGTTAATCACATAAAGGCCGTTCTCGACATGCCCAACAAAGGCTACTTTAAGAGTCTTGATCCACAAGAGGGCCACAGTATCAATATCAAAGAATGTGGCAAACCCATGAGTGCAAGTTGACGAACGGAAAGTAGATTGTATGCAAGGGACTCAACAAGCATGACTTTCTCGATCGTGAGATCATGAGAAATGACAACCTTTCCAAGACCCAATACCTTAGAAGATGAGGCATCACCCCACTCGACGTTGGTGGGCATAGATGGGATCTTGTGCACATCCACCACCAAGTCCTTGCTTCAGGTCATATGATTTGTGGCTCCACTATCGAGCAACCATGATCCACCACCGGAAGCAAACACCTACAAGAGATCAATGCTTGGTTTTAGGTACCCATTTTGTAATGGGTCCTTTGATGTTAGTAACAAGGGTCTTAGGAACCCCAAATATACCATTCAATGTACTCATAAGGAGAACCAACAAATTTAGCATAAACATGCCCATCACTAGCACGGACAACACATAAGAAGGGTTAAAGTCACCGGCTTTGTTGGAAGGGGTGGCATTTCCCTTTTTGACATCACCACCCTTCACATTGTTCTTCTTCTCCTTTGGAGCACCCTCTCCCTCCTTCACAAAAGTTTGCTTGAGAGGGGGAGGTCGTTTGGTCTTGTCGTTCTTCTTCTTGTTCTTGGACTTGGGTGCAAACGCAACTCCCTCCTTGGACACAACTTCCTTTTGATTGATCAAAAGGTCATTGAGGTTCTTCTCACCTTGTATGCACGTCACATGGCCTCTCTCAAGTTGCTCTTTCAACTTGGTATTCTCCTCCACAAGATGCACATGCTCACAACATGGGTTAGTAGAATTTGCATTATCAATTAATACCATATGAGGAAAAGTGGCTTTCTCCTTGGTTAGCTTCACTTGGAGTTGATCATGAGACTCCTTGAGGCTAGCATGAGCACCCATCAAGACCTTGTGGGCCTTGTTATAAAACTCCTTGAGTCTAGTATGGTCAACCCCAAGTTTAGCCTTCTCGGAATTTAGCACACAAGATACAACAAGTGCATGATCAAGATCTTTCTTTAATTTAGCATGGTCATCATTGTGTGACTCCTCAAGAGCCAAACGATGAACACGCTCTTCCTCAAGAGCATTAGAGAGATCCGATATCTCATCGGCATAGTCACGACTATGAGCTTCCATCTTAGAGATGGTTTCTTCATGAGTCTCGATCATGTCATTCGCTTCACTAAGTTGTTCCAAGAGAGCAACAAAGTGCTTCTTGGATTTGCCCTTGAGCTCACTCATAAAAGACTCAAATTCATTTACTTCCTCATTAGATCCCTCACCTTCATCAATGCAATCCATCAAAGAGGGATTAGTAATGATGGTGGTTTTGATGTTGGGGGTTACCTTGTTGGTGGCTTTAGCCATGAGGCACTTGCGGTGATGTTCTCGTTGGGTGACTCGAAGAGGGACACCCGTGGAGTTGTGGCAATGGCAACGGAGGCCATGGCCATGGCTTCACTATCTTCATCATCATCATCATCCTCATGGTATTATTCTTGAGCCACCAACCCTTTAGTTGGAGTCTGTGGAGTTGTTCTTGTTGGGGAAGGACTTGGCTTTGTCTTTTCGGATGAGCTTGCCACCATTGTCTTCCCTCTTCTCGTAAGGGCACTCCGCAACAAAATGGCTCACATTGCCACAATTGTAGCATGTTCTCACACGTTGCTTTCCCTTGAATCCACTTGAGTTATTCTTGTTGAAGTTGAGCCTTGTGTTCTTCTTGATCCAAAATTGCCTTGAAGCAAGAGCCATGTGCTCATGGTAATCATACTTAGTATCATCGGGGTTGCTCTCCTCTTCTTCCTCATCATCCTCTTCTTCCACACAAACCTTGGCCTTCAAGGAAAGGTTGGGCTTCTTTGCTCTTTGAGAATGCAACACCGCATTGTTAACGGTCTTGTCCAAGATCCTCATTGCCACAAACTCATCCAACACTTCACTTGAGGACAAAGTGTGGACGTCTGGCCTTTGACGGATGACAGAGGACATGGCCTTGTGGTAGGGCATCATGGCCTTCAGGAACTTGCACTTGGTCCAATAGTCATCCGTATCCTTGCTCCCATGATCTCGGAGTGAGACCGCGATAGTGGTTAATCTTCGGTAAATCTCACGAGGTTCTTCATCTTCATTCATTGCAAACTCATCGACTTCATCTTGCACCACTTCATAGTTGGAGCGTTGAATGCTTGTGCTTCCCTTGTAGAGGGAAACAACATGGTGCCATGCTTCCTTGGCCACGGTGAAGGGTCGGAGATGAGCAATATCTTCGGGTTGAATAGCATCTTGGAGGATGAAGAGAGCATTCTCATTGAATTGATTATCCGCGGCTTCTCTAGGAGTGAAGTTTCTTCATTCGTGCGGATATAAACCTTCTTCAATGATTCTCCAAAGATTAGTGTTAACATGGTTTAAATGACGCTTAAAGTAATAGACCCAAGCATCGAAATACTCATTTTTCACAATCTTAGGGGGAGAACCGACATGATTTAAATAGGTAGAGGGAATCGGTCCTCCATAAGTAAGTGGAGGTTCCACATGGTCAAAAGTGCCACTACCATTTCTACCACTAGACAAAGGAACTTGCTCACTAGTAGCTTCCCCCTTGGCAGAGTTAGCATCCGTCACCTTGTTAGTGGATAGATCACTTCCAACGATGCGGTGGATAACTTGAGACCATCAAGAAAGTTCTTAAGCATGCCTTTGACCTCGGCCATCATGGAGGTTTTCAATGTGTCCAAAGCCACATTGAATTCCTCACGTGAGATCGAGGTTCCCCCATTGGCCGTAGACGAGGAAGAAATCACACCGGGGTGCTCCTCCTCACCGTCTACGGTGTCAACCATCCTCTTTGGACGGCAAAGTCCTTAATAAAGAGACGAGGCTCTGATACCAATTGAAAGGATCGACATAGTTGACTAGAGGGGGGGGGGTGAATAGGTACTAACAATCTTTAGCTTTTCTTTACCAAATTAAACTTTGCATCAAAGTAGGTTGTCTAGATATGCAACTAGGTGAGCAACCTATATGATGCAACAACAATAAACACACAAGCAAGCAAAGGATAGAACACAATATATCTTTCATAAGTAAATGTAAGAGATAACCAAGAGAGGAACCGATGGAGACGAGGATGTGTTATTCAAGTTCCTTCGCTTTGAGGGGAAGTATGTCTCCGTTGGAGCGGTGTGGAGGCACAATGCTCCCCAAGAAACCACTAGGGCCACCGTATTCTCTTCACGCCCTCACACAATGCGAGATGCCGTGATTCCACTATTGGTTCCCTTGGAGGCGGCGATCAAACCTTTACAAACAAGGTTGGGGCAACCTCCACAACTTAATTGGAGGCTCCCAACGACACCATGAAGCTTCACCACAATTGACTATGGCTCCGCAGTGACCTCAACCGTCTAGGGTGCTCAAACACCCAAGAGTAACAAGATCCACAAGGGATTAGTTGGGGGAATCAAATTTCTCTTGGTGGAAGTGTAGATCGAGGCCTTCTCAAGCAATCCCTAAAGAATCAACAAGTTTGATTGGCCAGGGAGAGAGATCGGGAGAAAATGGAGCTTGGGGATGGAAGAGATGGTCAACTAGGAGAAGAAGACATCCCTTTTATAGTGGAAGAACAAATCCAACCGTTATCCACCAACTCAGCCCGCGAAGCGCGGTACTACCACACCAAACAAGCGGTACTACCGCACGGGCCTGCGGTACTACCACAGGCTCGGCAGAGGCCAGGACTAGACCTGTTGTGCAAAGACAGGGAGCGGTAGAACCGCTGGTGCAGTACTATCGTGCCCCCTTGCGGTACTATCGGAAGGCAGGGATAGTCAAGCCAGAGAAGGCACAGACATAAAAAATTACATCCGTGGCTACTTCCGCTGAGTTTAGGTCTATGCAAAAATCTGACACGGTACAACCGCACGACCAGCGCGGTACTACCGTGTAGGGTGCGGATGTAAAAAATTACATCCGCACGTACTTGCGTTCATGCTGCTGAGCCTGGCCAGGGCTTACGGTACTCGGCGCGGTACTACCGCGTTGGGCGCGGATGTAAAATATTACATCCACCCCTACTACCGCTCGGGCAGCAGCGCCTGACCAAAAGCCTACGATACTACCGCTCCAACGGAGCGGTACTACTGTGAGCTCTTACGGTACTACCACGCAGGGTGCCGGTACTACTGCAAGGGCAAGCAGTAGTACCGCTCTAGGGAGCAGTACTACTGCGTGCCTGAGTACAACAACATAGGAGTCCTTCATTTTGCCTAGACATGGAAAGATGGAGGATGCTCCAAAGAGCCAAAAGAAAGGTGGTGCAAAAGGAACAAATGTGTACGTGGGATTCCACCCAAACCTTTCCAACGCGGACCCCCACTTAATAGTACAGCTTTCTAATGACTCAAATCCACCGAAAAGAAACATAGAGAAACGCTGTTTTCAATAGTCTTCGATGGGCACCAAATCTTCTTGTGTTTAGACATGATATATCTGAAATGCTCAATGCACACGATTAGTCCGCAAAAGCATTATCATCAATCACCAAAACTACTAAGGGATAAATATGCCCTTACACTATTAACTGTACATTACATGTTAGAGGACCAAACTGTTAACTGAACATTACATTTCAGAGGACCAAACTATTAACTGAACATCAGATTGGATATTAATATTACAGAGGACAAATCACTAGAAGGCACTGGCGGTGGCCTCGAGAAAACAACACGAACTGTATTTTAAAGTAGACAACTGTGTGATGGTGTCGACGGTGGCCTCGAACACGAGGTGCTCCTCCAAGATCTGGCGGTCGGCACGCATGGCAGTCATAGCAACTCATGCATGCGTGCAGCCGCGATTTGCTTCTCCGCTGCCAGATGCTACTGAGCTCCATGTTATACTGCGTGCAAAATGGCTATGGGGGGCGCTTAATTGGAGGAGGGGGACTGTGATTTCGGCGGAAGGTGTCATGTCGTTGTTCGGGGCATGTGGGACGGGAAAGGGGGATGATGGTGTGGGTGGGGTGTGAATTACCTGACCATATTAACGAGGCCGCGTAGGAAGAAGAAGGGTCAGCAGCGAGGAAGCGCGCAACAAGAAGAAGGGTCGCCAGCGAGGAGGAGGCGCTGCAAGAAGAAGGGTCGCCGGTGAGGAGGCGGCGCTGCAAGAAGAATGGTAGTCGGCGAGGAGGCGGCATTGCAAGAAGAAGGGTCGCCGGCGAGGAGGCTGAGCTGCCAGTAAGCAATAGTGAAGGTTTGAACTTGGCAAGCAAGGAGGAATAGTGGAAATGTGGCTTTTGGTGGCTGGGAGGGGGCGGGGAGATAGATATTTTTGCGGTGGCAGAAAAATTTCGCTCGGTGCCGCGAGAAACTGGCGCGCATGTGTGGTTCAAGCGAGGGTGTTGGATTGTAGACGATGAAGCTTCCCATGTAAGCCAGACAAGATGGTGCGCCAAGATATTTTATATCGCATCCCACACGATTCTTTCTAGTAAACTGTTTGTGGTATACCTAATTTTTTCATTATGTTTTGAAAGACAAAATGGTGTTATGGAGGGAAAGGATGGTGTTTGAATTGCTAGAACATTTATGTACAATGAACATGCAACTACATGAGTGTCGTGTTTAAATTTGGAATTATTTCGGGTTCGTTTGGCATTTTTACGCATTAATTGAGTTTCTAGGCATTTAATGTGCATAACTCAAATTTGAACTACAAGCACATGCTCCAGTGCACCAAAGTTTGTTGAAAAATCACATGTGTGTCTTTGGGTGAATTTATAGGTCTCATGCAAGAAATGTGAATGAAATTCAAACATCTGGGCGTCGTGGCTCGGCTGGGAACATTAAGAAATTTGGTTTTTAAATTCTCGAAAATTCGAAACTCGCGTGAAAATCATGAAACTTGGCATGGTGTCATTTCATGGCACCAACGTATTGTGGTAAAAAAATTGGCCGCATTTGGAGAAGTTTTTCGTATAAGCTTCTTGCAAACGGGAGCTTCTCTCGAGAAGACTCGTGGTTCCCAAGGGGAAACGTGTCACCTTTGTGTGTGAAACGATATACGCTGCCTCCCCCCTTTATTTTTTATAGAGGCAACATAGAACTATATGAGTGTCGTGTTAAAATTTGGAATTTTTCCGGGTTCGTTTGGACTTTTTTATACATCAATTGAATTTCTGGTCATTTAATATGCACAATTCAAATTTGAACTACAAGCACATGCTCCAGTGTACCAAAGTTGGTTGAAAAATCACATGTGTGTCCTTGGGTCAATTTTTAGGTCCCATGTAAGAAATGGGAATGAAATTCAAACATCTAGCCTTCATGGCTCGACTGGAAAGATTGAGAAACTTGATTTTTTAATTCATGTAAATCCAAAACACGCCTGAAAATCATGAAACTTGGCATGGTGTCATGACATGGCACTAACATGCTGTGGTTATTTTTTTGGAATGATGCGGCTCAGTGGGAAAAAATAGGCGAATGGTATAAAGACTTTGCCAAGGATCCTACATATTTAAGGCTCGGGGAGTGTAGTGATGGAATGAATCCCTTTGGCGATATGAGCACCCAACATAACACTTGGCCGGTGCTTATGTACATATATAACCTTGCTCCTTGGCTGTGTATGAAGAAGAAATACATCATGATGTCAATGATTATACAAGGCCTGAAGCAACCTGGAAGTTACATCGAAATTTACTTTTAGCTACTAGTAGAAGAACACCTGACATTGTGGAATGAGCCTGGTGTAAAATGTTATGATGCTTACAAAAAGGAGTTTTTCTAGCTACATGCGTTGTTGCTGTACACCATTCAATATATGCCGACATTAGGCAACACATCGGGGCAGAAAAACTAGGGGACCAGTAGCATGTGTCATATGCATCGATAGGACAATGAGTACATATCTCTCCAACTTGCGCAAAACCGTGTATTTGCGTCATCATAGGTAGTTAAGGCAACATCACCCATACCGAATGATGAAAGCTGAAGTTGATGATACTACATAGGCAGATTCGGGACCAAGAGCCTATTTTGGGAACGAGGTCCACAACATGGCTAAAAAGTTAAAGTTGTGCTTGACAAGGGACTCGAGTTGTCATAAAAAATAACACCTAAGGATCAAGGTCTTAAGAAGAAATTAGTTGAAAGGATTGGTATGGTTGACTAGAAGGGGGGGGTGAATAGGCGACTAACAATTTTTAAATTCTTTTAAAAAATTGGGCTCAACAAGAAAGTAGGTTGTTTAGATATGCAACTATGTAGACAACCTATATGACAAGCACAATAACAACAACACATAATGCAATAACAAGATAGAAACATAATATAAGCTTACACCAAGTAAATGTAAGATGTTATCGCAAGTGTAGTCCATGGAGATAGGGATGTGTTACCAAAGTTTCTTCCTTTTGGGGAAGCTACGTCTCTGTTGGAGTGGTATGATGGCACGATGCTCCCCAATTAGACACTAGGGCCACCGTATTCTCCTCACGCCCTCACACAATGCAAGCTGTCGTGATTCCATTAGCGGAGCACTTGAACTAGGCGACCGGACCTTTACAAACAAGGTTGGGGATCTCTCCACAACTCAATTGGAGGCTCCAAAACACCACGAAGCTTTATCACAATGGAATGTGGCTCCGAGGTGACATCTTTAGTCTAGGGTTCCCAAACACCCAAGAGTAAAAAGATCCACAAAGGATAGTAGGGGGAATCAAATTTCTCTTGGTGGAAGTGTAGATCGAGGCCTTCTCCTCCAAATCCTAGAGAATCAACAAATTTTGATGGCTAGTGAGAGAGAACAGGCGAGTTTAAGCTTTGGGAAACAATGGAGCAATGGGGCAAAAGAGGTAGGTATTCTTAGGGAAGAAGACCCCCTTTTATAGTGGGGAAAAAAATCCAACCGCTATGCACTGGTTGAGCCTTAAGCAGTACTACTGCTCGGGGAAGCAGTACAACCGCAGCACGCCAGTTTCACTGAGCCCATTGAGTACCAAAGTGGTACTCACATGGTAGTTCCGCTGAAGCGATACTACCGGCTATAGTAAGCGTTACTACTACGAATTTGTTGGGAAACATTGTAGAAAAAAATCGCCCTATGATCAGCCAGGAACACTATGAAGATGGAATAATGGTTTGGATCAAATTGTTACCAAATCCGAGTTGCAGTAGAAGAAGACGAGTCAGTGTAGATCGTACTTGAAGTCCCTCGAATCATTCATGAACGATCCCTCAAATGGAAGATCGAAAGCATGAGCTTGATGACCCACAAGTATAGGGGATCAATCGTAGTCCTTTCGATAAGTAAGAGTGTCAAACCCAATGAGGAGCAAAAGGAAAGGACAAGCGGTTTTAGCAAGGTATTTTCTGCAAGCGCTGAAGTTATCGGTAACATATAGTTTGATAGCAAGATAATTTGTAACAAGTGACAAGTAGCAATGGTAATAAAGGTGCAGCAAGGTAACCCAATCCTTTTTAAAAGGACAGGCCGAAACTTTCTCTTATAGCAAGAAAAGCATTCTTGAGGGCACATGAGAATTCATCTAGTTACTTTTATCATGTTTATTTGATTCACGTTCGCTACTTTGATAATTTGATATGTGGGTGGACCGGTACTTGGGTGTTGTTCTTACTTGAACAAGCCTCCCACTTATGATTAATCCCTCTTGCAAGCATCCGCAACTACGAAAGAAAAATTAAGATAAATCTAACCATAACATGAAACATATGGATCCAAATCAGCCCCTTATGTAATAGCACACAAATTAGGGTTTAAGCTTCTATCAGTCCAGCAAATCATCATCTAATTACTGCTCCACAATGCCTCCCCTTAGGTCGTGAAGTGTCATCTAGTCAAGGTTCACATGACTCAACATCTAATTACTACTCCACAATGGCTTCCCTTAGGCCCAAGGATGGTGAAGTGTCGTAGTCGATGTTCACATGACACCACTAAGGGAATCACAACATACATATCATCAAAATATCTAACGAATACCAAATTCACATGATTACTTATAACAAGACTTCTCCCATGTCCTCAAGAAAAAAGTAACTACTCAAAAATCACATTCATGTTCAATATCAGAGGGATATTGATCATTAAGGATCTAAACATATAGTCTTCCACCAAATAAAGCAACTAGCATCACTAACAAGATGTAATCAACACTACTAGCAACCCACAGGTACCAATCTGAGGTTTTGAGACAAAGATTGAATACAAGAGATGAACTACGGTTTGAGATGAGATGGTGTTGGTGATGATGTTGATGAAGATTGGTCCTCCCATGATGAGAGGATCATTGGTGATGGCGATGGCTTTGATTTCCCCCTCCTAGAGGTAAGTTTCCCCGGCGAAATTGCTCTGCTGGAGGTCAAAAGTGCTCTTGCCCAGGTTCCTCCTCGAGACGGTGGCACTTCGTCCCAAAATCTTCCTCCTTTTTATTTCTAGATTAAAAGATACCTTATAGCAGAAGATGGGCTTCGGAGGCCAGCCAGGGGCCCCACAAGTCCAGGGGGCGTGCCCCCAAGCTTGTGGCTCCCTGGTGGGTCCCCCTCTAGTAATTCTTTCGCCAATATTTTTTATATATTAAAAAATAATTCTTTGTGAAATTTTTCAGCTCATTTGGAGTTGTGCATATATAAATAGGTATCTGTGATATAGCCATCTCCGGTCCAGAATTCTGATTGCCTGTGATCTGCGTTGGTATTTCCTGAGAGGAGGGGATGGTGCAGCACAACAAAGGTAAGGATTTCCCTCAGTTATGATACCAAGGTTATCAATCCAGTAGGAGAACCAAGCAACACTATGCAAACAGTACCTGCACACAAACAACAAATACTTGCAACCCAACGCGTAAAGGGGTTGTCAATCCCTCAACAGTATTGAGAAAGATTAAATTGTATGAGATTTTATAAATAGATCTAACTAAAACAGAAAATAAAATAAATAAAAGAAAATTGCAGCAAGGTATTTTTTGTTTTAATATGATAGGAAATAGACCCGGGGGCCATAGTTTTCACTAGAGGCTTGTCTCAAGAAAATATCATACGGTCGGTAAACAAATTACTGTTGGGCAATTAATAGAAAAGCAAATAATTATGACAATATTCAAGGCAATGATCATGTATATAGGCATCACGTCCAAGATTAGTAGACCCAAACGATTCTCCATCTACTACTACTACTCCATACATCGACCGCTATCCAGCATGCATCTAGTGTATTAAGTTCATGGAAAAACTGAGTAATGCATTAAGAGCGATGACATGATGTACACAAGATAAACTCACTTATGAATAAACCCCATCTTGTTACCCTTAATAGCAACAATACATGCGTGCCATGTCTCTTTCTGTTACTGAGATTGAGGACCGCAAGATCGAACCCATCACAAAGCACCTCTTGCCATGGCAAGATAAATCAATCTAGTTGGCCAAACCAAACCAATAAATCAGAGAAGAAATATGAAGCTATAACAATCATGCATAAAATAGTTCAAAGAAGACTCAAATAATATTCATGGGTAGATCTGATCATAAACTCGCAATTCATTGGATTGCAACAAACACACCGCAAAAAGAGTTACATCAAATAGATCTCCAAGAACATCGAGCATAACATTATATTGAAGATCAAAAAGAGAAAATAAGCCATCTAGCTACTAACTACAGACCATAGGTATGTGGTAAACTCTGGCAGCAAGGATGATGAAGAACCCCTCCGTGATCGTTGCCCCCTCTATCATAGTGCGGAAAAACACCTCTAGATTGGATCTCGTGGTTCTAGAACTTGCGACAACAGAAAAAGTATTTCGTCGACTCCTCTAGGGTTTCTAGAATTTTATAGTATTTATAGAGGCGTAGTAGGTCAAGGCGGTGCCTGTTGGCCCCACTACCCATCAGGGCATGCTGAAGGCCCCTAGCGCGCCCTGGTTTCTAGTGGGCCACACATGCCTCCTCTCATGTACTCCAAAAGATTCTAGGGTCTCTTATCACCAGAAAGAAATCTCCAAAAAGTTTCATGGCAATTGGACTTCGTTTGGTATTGACATTCTGCAAAAAAAACAAGCAAAAACAGCAACTGGCACTGGGCACTAGGTTCATAGGTTAGTCCCAATAAATGATATAAAGTTGCTCGTAAATGTATATAAAACATCCAAGAGATTGATACTTTAATAGCATGGAAGCAATCAAAAAATTATAGATACGTTGGACATGTATCACATCCCCAAGCTTAGTTCCTGCTCGTCCTCAAGTAGGTAAATGATGAAAATATAATTTTTGATGTGGAATGCTACCTATCATATTCATCACATATCTTTTCTTTTGTAGCATGGGCATTTGGACTTTAAGTAATTCAAAGCAATATCTATAATTTGACATGAAGACGTCAATAGTCAAGCATATCAACAAGGAACCATGTCTTTCAAAATATCAATGCTAAAGAAAGCTATCCCTAGCCCATTATGCTCAGTTATTGATCCATTCATGAGACACACTCAAATATTAGCTACATCCAATGCACAAGTATGATAATAGTGTTCCCTAGTTGGTACTTTATAAGAGAAGATGTAGACTCAATAATTTTTTTTGCATAAAAGTAAATAGATAGGCCCTTCGTAGAGGGAAGCAGAGATTTGTAGAGGTGCCAGAGCTCATAGCTTAAATTAAGAGATAAAATTGTTTTGAGAGACATGCTTTTCCTATCAATGAAAATGACTGAGAATTGCCAATATCTTCCAAGCTAGATAAATCATAGGCGGTTTCCAAACATAAAATAAAGATTATTTCTTTTTCCACAATTCTTTCACAATCCATGGCTAGCCGTATCCACGGGTGCCTTCCATACCAACAATTTCCAAGGAATTTATTACTGTACAACATATTAATATTTCTTTCATTTCGGGACTAAGCATCCCTATTACCTGCCACACTCTCGTGCAATGACAAGTGAATAAACACTCATCTTGAGAGTAAAAAAAATAGCATGGAAAATATTGGTCACCCCCTGCCACTTCATGAGCGGCACAAGCACACAAAAAGGAAATTCATTTTGAAAATTAGAGTTGGCACATACAAATTTACTTGGAACGACATGGAAATATCGCATATAGGTAGGTATGGTGGGTCCCGCCTATCAGGTTTGTCTTCGATCGTTCTCGAGCCCAATGGCAGAGGCGATGCAGGCGACGCTCGTGCCGTGGCGGCAAGGCCACCCAAAACAACAACGAAAAAGGTGATGATAAATTGATGACTTGGGCATGAAAACCTGCGCAAAATGATCGACTGAATTCAGCATCGTCGAGGGGAGTCGAGAGAAGAAGAAACCAGGAAGAATGGCAACCTATACGGCTAGATCCAATGATGATCCGAGGCGACGACGCTGAGCTCAAATTCGAGTTCCTGATGGATGTGCGAGGGGGCTTTTTGTGCCGTAGCACTATTGGAAAGGAGTAGGAGCAGCGATGAAGGCCGGAAGGGGCTGGGAGTGCCTTATATATATCCAATTCGCTGGTGCACCGTCGGCTCGGTCCATGGTGACTTTGGCTCAGGCACTTGTGGCTTCATGGGAATGAATGGAAGTGACGAGGGGTGTGAGGAAACCGGCTCCTCTACCGTGCCGCTGGGCACGACAGAGTGCCCTGGGACCTCCTATTACACGCCTTCAGTGTCGCGCAAGGAAAATGGCGCTCGTGGCAGCCGCTGGATGGGCCGGCCCACGATCGCGCAAGGAGCAACGCAAAAAAAGACCTCCAAAAATAACCTGCGACTGGGATTCGATCTCACGCCTTCGCACTTCCACACAGAGAGGCTAACCACTAGACCAGCTAACTACTAGTGAATATTCATAGCGCGAAGTATTTAAAGAATAGAACGTAGATGCGCAATTTATTCCGCATTACAATGTAACATTTATATTTTCTAATATTACAGATGATGTTCATGAGCATGCAAAAGAAACGTTTGCGTATTCAAAAAACAGTTCACCAACTCGAAAAGTTCATGTATCCCAAAAAAGTTCACAAATTCAAAATAAGTTCATCGATTTTCAAAAATAGTTCATCGATTTTGAAAAAAGTTGATCAATTTTGAGAAAAAAGATCATCGATTTTCAAAAAGTTCATTGAATTTGGAAAAAAATCAGCAATTTGAAAAAATCTCATCGATTTTGACAAAAAGTTAGTTGATTTTGAAAAAAAGTTCATTGATTTTGAGAAAAGGTTCATCAATTTAAAAAAAACTTCATCAATTTTGAAAAAAATAAGTTCCTCGATTTTGAAAAAGGTTCATCAATTTGAAAAAAAGTTGATGAGTTTCAAAAAATTTAGTTCACGGATTTAGAAAAGAAGTTCATCTATTTGAAGAAAACAGTTACGAATTTGGAAAAGGAAAGTAGAAAAGTAGAGAGAAAAAAGAAAGAAAAAGAAAAAAGGAAACATATGAATAAAGAAATGGACTAAAATATGTATTTTATCACAACTCCTTTGGTGTTCGAGTTGATTACGCGTCTATATCTGATGACCCGCGATGCGGGCTCGAATCACAGATCATGCTTCTTTTTTGCCGTTTATCTAGTGTGTTTAGAAAACAGGAGAAAAATGCAATATGGCCGGCCCGAGGCGCCGGTTAGAGAAAAACAATACAAACCGGCGCCTGCAGTGTTTTTAGGAAACAGGAAAAAAATGCAATATGGGCTGACCCAAGGCGCCGGTTAGCGAAAAACAATATAAACCGGGGTCTGCAGCGCCAAATAGAAATTGCCGAGTGCCCTGCCTTCTTATGCCCTTGCGTGCTGCTACCTCTTGAGCTTGCGTTGGTTTTTCCCTTGAATAGGAAAGGGTGATGCAACAAAGTAGAGTAAGTATTTCCCTTAATTTGAGAACCAAGGTATCAATCAAGTAGGAGACAATGCACAAGTCACCGAATACCTGCACAAACAATCAACAACTTACACCCAACACTATATAAGGGTTGTCAATCCCTTCACAATATTTGCAAAAGTGAGATCTGATAGAAATAGATAAACGATAAAGTAAATATTTTTGGTATTTTTGGTTTATAGATCGGAAAGTAAAAGATTGCAAAATAGAGGATCAGAAACTATTATGAAGTAAAAGATAACTTATATGATGGAAAAGAGACCCGGGGGGTCATAGGTTTCACTAGTGGATTCTCTCAAGATAGCAAATATTACGGTGGGTGAACAAATTACTGCCGAGCAATTGATAGAAGAGCGCATAATTATGACGATATCTAAGGCAATGATCATGAACATAGGCATCACGTCCGTGTGAAGTAGATCGAAACGATTTTGCATCTACTACTATTAGTCCACACATCGACCGCTATCCAGCATGCATCTAGAGTATTAAGTTCATAAAGAACGGGGTAATGCATTAAGTAAGATGACATGATGTAAAGGAATTAACTCAAACAATATGATGAAAATGCCATATTTTTATCCTCGATGGCAACAATACAATACGTGCCTTGCTGCCCCTACTATCACTGGGAAAGGACACCACAAGATTGAACCCAAAGCTAAGCACTTCTCCCATTGCAAGAAAAACCAATCTAGTAGGCCAAACTAAACCGATAATTCGAAGAGACTTATAAAGATATCAAATCATGCATATAAGATAATATGATCATAAATCCACAATTCATCGAATCTCGGCAAACACACTGAAAAGAGTATTACATCAAATAGATCTCCAAGAACATCGAGGAGAACATGGTATTGAGAATCAAAGAGAGAGAAGAAGCCATCTAGCTACTAGCTATGGACCCATAGGTCTGTGGTAAACTACTCACGCTTCATCAGAAGGGTAATGGTGTTGATGTAGAAGCCCTCCGTGATCGAATCCCCCTCTGACAGGACGCCAGAAAAGGCCCCTAGATGGAATCTCACAGGTACAGAAGGTTGCAGCGGTGGAAAAGTATTTTTGTGGCTTCCCGTGATGTTTTTGGGGCATAAGAGTATATATAGGAGAAGGAACTAGGTCAGGAGAGCTCCGAAGGTCCCATGATGTAGGGCGGCGTACCCTACCCCCTGGGCCCCTCCACCCTTGTGGCCGCCTCGTTGAGTCTCCTACTTCATCTGCAAGTCTCTTGGTTTTCTTCTGGTCCAAGAAAGATCATCACGAAAGTTTCATTCCGTTTGGTATTCCTTTTCTGCGGAACTCTAAAACAGGTAAAAAACAAAAACTGGCACTAGGCCCTCGGTTAATAGGTTAGTCCCAAAAATAATATAAAATATTATATAAATGCATATTAAACATCCAAAACAAATAATATAATAGCATGGAAAAACAAAAAAATTAGATACGTTGGAGACGTATCAAGCATCCCCAAGCTTAATTCCTGCTCGTCCTCGAGTAGGTAAATGATAAAAACAGAATTTTTGATGTGAAATGCTACCTAACATATTTATCCATGTAATTTTATTTATTGTGGCATGAATGTTCAGATCCAAAAGATTTTAAAAAAAGTTTAATATTGACATAAAAACAATAATACTTCAAGCATACTAAAAAGGCAATTATGTCTTCTCAAAATAACATGGCCAAAGAAAGCTTATCCCTACAAAATCATATAGTCTGGCTATGCTCCATCTTCGTCACACAAAATACTCAAATTATGCACAACCCTAGTTTCAACCAAGCAATTGTTTCATACTTTAGTATTCTCAAACTTTTTCAACTTTCACGCAATACATGAGCATGAGCCATGGACATAGCACTATAGGTGGAATAGAATGGTGGTTGTGGAGAAGACAAAAAGAGGGAGATAGTCTCACATAAACTAGGCGTATCAACGGGCTATGGAGATGCCCATCAATAGATATCAATGTGAGTGAGTAGGGATTGCCACGCAACGGATGCACTAGAGCTATAAGTGTATGAAAGCTCAAAAAGAAACTAAGTGGGTGTGCATCCAACTTGCTTGCTCATGAAGACCTAGGGCATTTGAGGAAGCCCATCATTGGAATATACAAGCCAAGTTCTGTAATGAAAAATTCCCACTAGTATATGAAAGTGACAAAATAAGAGACTCTCTATCATGAAGATCATGGTGGTACTTTGAAGCACAAGTGTGGAAAAAGGATAGTAACATTGCCCCTTCTATCTTTTTCTCTTTTTTTCTTTTTCTTTTTTTCTCTTTTTTTCTTGGCTTCTTTGGCCTCTTGTTTATTTTGGCTTCTTTGGCCTTTTTTTATTTTTTTATTTCCTCACATGGGACAATGCTCTAATAATGATGATCATCACACTTCTATTTAATTACAACTCGAAAAGTTACAACTCAATGCTTAGAACAAAAGTATGACTCTATGTGAATGCCTCCGGCGGTGTACCGGGATGTGCAATGAATCAAGTGTGACACGTATTAAAGAATTATGAAAGGTGGCTTTGCCACAAATACGATGTAAACTACATGATCATGCAAAGCAATATGACAATGATGAAATGTGTCATAATAAACGGAATAGTGGAAAGTTGCATGACAATAAATCTCGGAATGGCTAAGGAAATGCCATAATAGGTAGGTATGGTGGCTATTTTGAGGAAAGTATATCGTGTGCATGGTACGGGCGAAAGTTGCGCGGCACAAGAGAGGCTAGCAATGGTGGAAGGGTGAGAGTGCGTATAATCCATGGACTCAACATTAGTCATAAATAACTCACATACTTATTGCAAAAATCTATAAGTCATCGAAACCAAGCACTACATGCATGCTCCTAGGGGACGGGTTGGTAGGAGTTAAACCATCACGCGACCCCGACCTCCGCACAAAGGATGACAATCAAAGAAATACTCCATGCTCCGAATTTGTTACACAACGGTTTGCCATACGTGCATGCTACGAGACTCACAAACCTCAACACAAGTATTTCTCAAATTCACAATTACTCCACTAGCATGACTCTAATATCACCATCTTCATATCTCAAAACAATCATAAAGAATCAAACTTCTCATAGTATTCAATGCACTTCATATAAAAGTTTTTATTATATCCCCCTTGGATGCCTATCATATTAGGACTAAATTTATAACCAAAGCAAATTACCATGCTGTTCTAAAAGAATCTCAAAATAATATAAGTGAAGCATGGGAGTTCATAAATTTCTATAAAATAAAGCTACCGCCGTGCTCTAAAAAGATATAAGTGAAGCGCTAGAGCAATATTGCCTAGCTCAAAAAATATAAGTGAAGCACATAGAGTATTCTAATAAATCACGATTCATGCGTGTCTCTCCCAAAAGGTGTGTACAACAAGGATGATTGTGGTAAACTAAAAAGAAAAGACTCAAATCATACAAGACGCTCCAAGCAAAACACATATCATGTGGTGAATAAAAATATAGCCTCACGTAAAGTTACCGATAGACGAAGATGAAAGAGGGGATGTCTTCCGGGGCATCCCCAAGCTTAGGCTTTTGGTTGTCCTTAAATATTACCTTGGGGTGCCTTGGGCACGCCCAAGCTTAGGCTCTTGCCACTCCTTATTCCATAGTCCATCAAATCCTTAACCAAAACTTGAAAACTTCACAACACAAAACTCAACAGAAAATCTCATGAGCTCCGTTAGTATAAGAAAATAAACCACCACTTTAAGGTACTATTGCAAACTCATTATTTATTTATATTGGTGTAATATCTACTATATTCCAACTTTTCCATGGTTCATATCCCCCGATACTACCCATAGATTCATCAAAATAAGCAAACAACACGCAAAAAACAGAATCTGTCAAAAACAGAATAGTCTGTAGCAATCTGTAACTCTTGAATACTTCTGTAACTCCAAAAATTCTGAAAAATTACTAAAACCTGAGAAATTTGTGTTCCAATCCAGAGAAAAAATAATCAGATCAAAATCACATTTCTGTGAATTATGAAAATTATTTTCCTGGGCGCAAAAGTTTCTGATTTCAGCAGGATCAACACAACTATCACCGTAAGCTATCCTAAAGGCTTAACTTGGCACAAACACTAATTAAAAAAATAAAACCACATCTAACCAGAGGCTAGAAGAATTATTTATTACTAAAAAGGAACAAAAAACAAAGAACAAAAATAAAATTGGGTTGCCTCCCAACAAGCGCTATTGTTTAATGCCCTTAGCTAGGCATAAAAACACGAATAGATCTAGGTATTGCCATAATAATGATAGGGCAAATCTCAAAAACTCATCTCATACTCTCTACGTTCTACAACAAGTTTCCTTTGTGGCAAGCAAAAGTAATCAAAATGGCTAAATTTAATGGGACAACCCCCCCAAGATCAAGCTCGGGAGGAATTGGTTCCTCCTTTGGCCCTTCATATTGTACAACCAACTCATCATTGTAAACGTTCTTTTGGCAAAAAGTCATGAGATTTTGTTCAAGAGAAAAATCCAACCTGTTGTTCTGAATAGCAAAATCATTGTTAAGCTCAGAAATCCTATCAACTAGAACATCGGTAGGAACCCTCTTTCTTAAATTTTCATTATAAGCAACATGATCTAAGGGTCGTAAACGCATTATGTCTTCTTGGTTAAAGAGAATTGCTTATATGGGAGGACGACCGGCTTCTACCCTATAATGTGCAAAAATTTCACTAGCCTCTTTTATTATAAATATGAACTCATGTGCTAGAAAGATGGTAGCTGCGCGCTTAACAGAAGAATGCTCAATATTAGAAAACTCTAGAAAAATTCCTTGTATGGAAGGATGCATGTGAATAAATTGTCTTTCAAGTTCAACTATGAGCAAAGATATAGCATCTGCAAGACTACTAGTTTTATGGAGAATAGATCCACCCATAGTGGGTAAAGCACCAGCACAAGTAAAGAAATCTTGAATAACCCCTTTCCCAATAATATTGCCACTACCAATGTGAAACTTTTTAGTGTGCAAAATAGTAGGTTCTTCATGAGGATTAGTATTAGCAAAAGCATCAAAGTTTCCCCCATCGTTACTACTATCCTTTTCAACAATAACCTCCCCAATTTGAGACATGGTGGCAACAAACCAATCTAACAAACGAGCACACAAAAAGCAAGCGAGGAAGACAAACGGAAGAGGGAGACTAAAATGCAAATCTTTTAGAAAATCGTTTTAGAGGTGGGGGAGAGGAAAACGAGAGGCGAATGGCGAATAATGAATGCAAGAGAGGAGAGTTTATGATGGGTACTTGGTATGGCTTGACTTGACATAGATCTCCCCGGCAACGGCACCAGAAATTCTCCCCGGCAACGACACCAGAAATTCTCCCCCACAATGGCACCAGAAATTCTCCCCGGCTACGGCGCCAGAAATTCTTCCTGCTACCTCTTGAGCTTGTGTTGGTTTTTCCCTTGAAGAGGAAAGGGTGATGCAGCAAAGTAGAGTAAGTATTTCCCTCAGTTTGAGAACCAAGGTATCAATCCAGTAGGAGACAACACACAAGTCACCGAATACCTGCACAAACAATCAACAACTTGCATCCAACGCAATAAAGGTGTTCTCAATCCCTTCACGGTTATTTGCAAAAGTGAGATCTGATAGAGTTAGATAAACAGTAAAGTAAATATTTTTGGTATTTTTGGTTTATAGATCGAAAAGTAAAAGATTGCAAAATAGTAGATCAGAAACTAGTATGATGTAAAAGAGAACTTATATGATGGAAAAGGGACCCCGGGGGTTTTAGATTTTACCAGTGGCTTCCCTCAAGATAGCAAATATTACGGTGGGTGAACAAATTACTGCCAAGAAATTGATAAAAGAGCGTATAAATATGACGATATCTAAGGCAATGATCATGAACATAGGCATCACATCCGTGTCAAGTAGACCGAAACGATTCTGCATCTACTACTATTACTCCAAACGTCGACCGCTATCCAGCATGCATCTAGATTATTAAGTTCATAAAGAACGGAGTAACGCATTAAGTAAGATGACATGATGTAGAGGAATTAACTCAAGCAATATGATGAAAACCCCATCTTTTTATCCTCGATGGCAACAATACAATACGTGCCTTGCTGCCCTACTGTCACTGGGAAAGGACACCGCAAGATTGAACCCAAAGCCAAGCACTTCTCCCATTGCAAGAAAAACCAATCTAGTAGGACAAACTAAACCGATAATTCGAAGAGACTTGCAAAGATATCAAATAATGCATATAAGAATTCAGACAAGACTCAAATAATATTCATAGATAATCTGATCATAAATCCACAATTCATCGGATCTCGGCAAAGACACCGCAAAAGAGTAT
The DNA here is from genome assembly GCF_018294505.1 of Triticum aestivum. Taxonomy (NCBI): domain Eukaryota; kingdom Viridiplantae; phylum Streptophyta; class Magnoliopsida; order Poales; family Poaceae; genus Triticum; species Triticum aestivum. The sequence continues at coordinate 439,732,185 of NC_057813.1, read as the reverse complement.
TACATCGAATAGATATCCAAGAGCATCAAGGAGAACATGGTATTGAGAATCAGAGAGAGAAGAAGCCATCTAGCTACTAGCTATGAACCGGTAGGTCTGTGGTAAAGTACTCACGCTTCATCGAAAGGGTAATGGTGTTGATATAGAAGCCCTCCATGATCGAATCCCCCTTCGGCAGGACACCGGAAAATGCCCCTAGATGGGATCTCACGGGTACAGAAAGTTGCGGCGGTGGAGAAGTATTTTCGTGGCTTCCCCTGATGTTTTTGGGGTATAAGAGTATATATAGGCAAAGGAACTAGGCCAGGAGAGCTCCGAGGGGCCCACGAGGCAGGGGGCGCCCCCTCCACCCTCGTGGCTGCCTCGTTGAGTGTCCTACTAGTTTCATTTCGTTTGGTATTCCTTTTCTGCGAAACTCTAAAACAGGTAAAAAACAGAAAGTGGCACTGGGCCCTTGGTTAATATGTTAGTCCCAAAAATAATATAAAATAGCACATCAATGCATATTAAACATCCAAAACAGATAATATAATAGCCCAAAACAATCAAAAATTATAGATAAGTTGGAGACGTATCACATGCGCATTGATATGGGCCAAAAAAGCCACACTCCTGGCTATAAAGTCTATATTACCCAGGAAGTCATTCACCCGAAGTATCACGTGGCTGCACAAGTCAACTAATTAATGATTGTTCCCTAAAAAAACTAATTAACGATTTCCCTCAACTTAAAAAACTAATTAATGATTTCCCATTGCTAAAAACTATTTCCCAATCGCTAAAATAACTATTTCCCCTACAAAATACTGATTTACTATAATTGTCTCAAAAGAATAACTACCTATTAACTAATATACATGAGAAACATGTGCAAAATGAAAATGAACTCATATTATAAAATGGTTTTATTGGTATTGTTTTGTCTCAAAGAATTATTTGAAAAAAAGTCTTTTAGCCAACAGGTTTGTCAGACATGTTTTAAATTAATCTTCTGACCCTCCTGGACATGTTTTAGCAGCACTCGACCCCAATGGTAAAATAATTATGGCTCCGCCACTGCCCTTATTTTATTCATACTCATGAAAATTACAGGTACAATGATTTGGGTCTAAAATCCAAGAAAATACAAAGTAACTCCTATGACTAAGAATTACCGTGGAATCTCTTGGAAACATCTTCTTCGCAGTATCAATATCTGCTAGAAGAAATACTCCAAAGACTTCAGTAAAGAGGCTGCAATGAGACTGGAGCAATGATACCGTCACTCTTTCAATCGCACAAAACATTACCAATAATGATTTTTGAAAGCATCTTGAGTCGCCCATCCAAAAAGATGGGAAGCCCTAATCGATGAACGTAATTGGGCCAGAGATGATTCCGTAGAAGTACAGGCCATCGGATCACAATATCTTCACCACGATATTGATAAAATATTTCAACTCCCCAAAGAACTCTTGAAGATGCGAGGCCCCCCTTACCTCTCAGTGCCGAGATGGCAGCCGGAGGTGAGGGGACCCAAAGTTCCCTGGCGATGGTGGCTGTCCTAGACGAAACCCTCGCGTCGCTGTTGTAGATTGATCTGGGCGATGGTGATAGTTGAGGGCATTACGAGCGTGCGAACGCCCGTGATGCATTAGCTGAATAGCTCGCTAGTTAAGATAGACTGAACTCTTGAAGATGCGAGGCCCCCCTTACCTCTCAGTGCCGAGATGGCAGCCGGAGGTGAGGGGACCCAAAGTTCCCTGGCGATGGTGGCTGTCCTAGACGAAACCCTCGCGTCGCTGTTGTAGATTGATCTGGGCGATGGTGATAGTTGAGGGCATTACGAGCGTGCGAACGCTCGTGATGCATTAGCTGAATAGCTCGCTAGTTAAGATAGACTTTCGGTCAGGAGTGAGGCCTTTTTGGCTCATTTCAATGTGCACGCAAGGGTGTAAGAAGGGAGACCTCCTATGTGCCGCTTACTGCGGCAAAATGCTGCAGATTCGCACAGGAGACGGGTCACCTGGGCCGACCCATTCGTTGCCCTTGGCGGTATGAAAAATTGCAGAAAAGGGGCGGGCTACATAGGAATCGAACTCAGCACCTTCTATAGGTGCCCGCGATGCGCAAGCCACTGCGACACACGCGCTAGTGTGTAAAAATTGCAGTGCCACCCTTAAAGAACTATGTGCAGCCGTGAAAAATAAAACAAGCTCGCAAAATTCCATAAAAATGAAATTTGTGGGCAACTGATCGAACTCTTCTCCTCACGCCAGGGAAGCCAGTCCATAGCTACTGTGGTAATTCCCATACATTTTTTAATTTATGACAGAATTTATACATGTGAACATTATTTAACATTTCCAATTTTTCAAAAAAGTTTTTGGTGTGTGAACATAATTTAAAAAGGAGAAGATTTTTTGAATTACCGAACATTTTATAAACGATCGAACAAATTTTAAAAACAAAAACATTTTTAGTAAAAATGAGAACAAAAATTAACATTCCAAACAAACATTGAACACCAAACTTTTGAAAACAGGAACAACATGAACAAAAACTGAAAAAATGAGAACAAAAATTAACATTCTGAATAAATTTTCAGAACCAAAAAAGATTCTGAACAATATTTAAAACAAGAACAAGAATATGAACAAAAATTAACATTCCGAACAATTTTTAAACTCCAAACTTTTGAAAACACGAACAACATGAACAAAATTTGAAAAAAATGAGAACAAAAATTAACAATATGGATTTTTTTAGAACAAAAGTAAGATTCTGAACAATTTTTGAAAAATAAACAAAATTTGTGAATTAGAACATTTTTTGAAATTTCTGATTTTTTTGAAAATGCGAACAATTGTTGAGATTCTCATCTTTTTCGAATTTTCTACATTTGAAACAAAATTTGAAAACAGGAAATATTTTCATATATTTTTAACAAATTTTGAAAAATGTAATCATTTTTGAAAATTCTTGAAACTTTTTGAAAAAGGAAAATAAACTTGAAAAAAAGAAAGAGAAAAAGAAAAAACACAAAAAAACCAAAAAGAAAAATGAGAAAAGAAAAAGGAAAAAATAATAGAAAGCCGGAAAAACGGGAAAAAAACGAAAAAACCCGGGTTAAGGGACCTTCTAGAAGGTTTCCGAAACCGTTTGGACGGACTGTATATATCTGGAAGTGGGCCGACCCATGTTTTGTTGCTGGCTCGGCTGGTCTGTGTGATCGCCCGACACTTTGCCGCAGCGAGCATCCAATAGGGTTTTCCGTAAGAAGGCACGACAGTGGCATGGTCGAGGAGCCGGTTCCAGGGCCATTCACGGGGATGGATTTGAACGAGAGAGAAAAGAGTTGTCGTTGTCCAAGCGTCGGTCCGGGTTCAACCTTGGTCAAATCGACGCTCTGGAGCACAACACTGGTGTCTTCACAAAGCTGGCAAGCGCTACAACACTCAGGAGGGAGAAGGAGCATGTCTGGCATGCTACTAGGAGTGGAGCACGTCGATGTAGGGCCTTGGAGAGACCTCGGGGCGATAGCTATCCCCGTGCATGGCCCTGGCAGAGGCTGGTGGCATTGCCACGTTGCTTGGCCACTGTCGCTTGCTGGAGCGGGCATATGGCATGTGTGATCGATGGGAGAGGAGAAGGGTCCTTCTGGCGCCAGTAGACAAGGAGTGGAAGCTTTGCCTGAAGAGTTTTGGGCACAGGTGAAAATAGTGCACTAATGGCCACTGTGCTTAGCTGTTGTTGCTTCAATTCGACGAACTGGTGAGGGAGAAGTTGTCCTGGAGGTTGCCAGGATAGCTTTCAGTGCCTTGGGTCAACTATAAGTAGTTGGGTGGCAATGCAATGGGGTGCTCGGGTGCTGGAAGTTTTCTGAGCCAAATTGACTGCTAAAACTTGCGCCAAATGATGTTCATTGGAGTACCCAGCTCTGGTAAAAAAATTGAGGTAATTCTGAGAAACTTTTGTATGAAGTGGAAAAGTGGAAGAATTCCACATAAAGAGATGAAAATAATGCTCAAATTTGGCAGGCTTGATATCTAACAACAATTACAATTCCATGAATTTTCTAGGAATTTTTAGACAAAATTTCATGTGAAAAAGTTTCGAACCCTAGAAATGGGCAGAAATGAAAGTTGTAAATCTATAAGAACTTTCGCCATGATCATGCGTTGGAACTCATATATATGAAAACTATATGTCCCTTGAGAATCTCTAAATTTTTCTCAATTTTTTTTGCAACATACAAATAATTTTAACCTATTAAAGACCATTTCTGGCATTAAGAAAAAGCTGGGAAAATAAATACTTTTATACCTTTTGAAAATTTATTTTGTTGGCTTGGGGATGTCCTATCACTAGTAGGATCAAAATATACTTTTGTAAAGTTTTTATCCCACTCAAATCAATGATTTGTAGTCAAATCATGACCCAAGAGTTTTTGAAAACCTAAACTTGGAAAATAGCTTTTGGCAAAAATATTTTGTCAAGTAATTATTTTGATGACCTATATCCATGTCATGATCAGCGGTTGGAAGTTGGGATTCAGATCCAGAGTAGAATGATCATATGATTTTCCTAAGTCCTAGACCACTTTTATCAGCATAGAAAGACACACTCAGAAATATTTAAACAAAGAGAAACACTTTAAATAATTTAGGGTTCACTCAACTCAACTCCCTCGAACTAGGTTTAAGTTAAAACAGTTTAGGGTGTTACACACAAGCACTGCCATTCGTCCATTCCTGTGCCTATAAATTCCATATTTCGAGAAACCCTTCGTAAGATTTTCTCTGATTTTTCGGCCACCGCAAGTTTCTGTTCCGTGGAGATCTAATTTAGAGGCCTATTTCGGCACACTGTCAGAGGGGGAATCCACTGACGGAGCTTCTTCATCAACCATGCTGCCTCCATGACCATGTGTGAGTAGTTCCCTTAGGACCTTAAGGTCCATAGCAGTATCTAGATGACTCTCTCTCTCTCTCTCTCTCTCTCTCTCTCTCTCTCTCTATATATATATATATATATATATATATATATATATATATATATATATATATATACCTGTGTGTGTGTGTGTGATCTTTAATAACAAGTTCCTGTGATCTGCCTCACATGATCGGGATCAATTCAATGTAGTCGGTGGTGTATCTGTTGGGATTTGAATTGTCACTTTATGATCAGATCGTTCATTGAATTTAATTGAATCTTTTAAGGTTTCTTTGCTGTAAATTTGAATCTATCTTTTTTGGCCAAGTTTCATGAGTATTTCCTCAAAGGGAGTGGTGCATTGTAGTGGGTTCTAATCTTGTGGTGATCTATATTGCAGTGACAGAAAGGGACAAGACGCGTATTTTATTGTTGCCCCAAAGAATAAAACAATGGTTTGTTGTCATATTTCTAGATATTTTACTGTCTACATTATGGCATCTTACTTATTGAAATGCTCTGTTTGTTGTGAACTACTTCATGATGCATGCTAGATAGCAATCTTCAGGTGGAATATTAGTTGCAGATGCAGCTGGATAACGGTTTGCATATCATGAACGTAATGCCTATATGAGATTATACCATGAATGATCAAAGTCATAACTATAAATATTACAATTTTAATCGTCGCCAACTATAATTTGTTTACCACACTTCTATTTTATGCATATGGGAGATGCCACTAGTGAATCTATGGCCCAGTGAGTTTATTCTCCATTAATAGATCTTATCTCGTCTGGGGCTTCGGCCACCATTGCATCGCTGCTGCTTCTCATTCCTCTCAGCTATGCAAGCTCGCCCTCCTCTAGAAAGCGCTCAGTGCCTCCTTCGGCGTTGGGCATAGCTCCCCCTGAGGGAGTCCTGGACTAAGGGGTTCTCGGACAGCCGGACAATATACTTTGGCCAGACTGTTGGGCTATGAATATACAAGAAGAAGACTTCATCCCGTGTCCGGATGGACTCTCCTTTGCGTGGAAGGCAAGCTTGGCGATTCGGATATGTAGATTCCTTTCTCTGTAACTGACTTTGTACAACCCTAGTCCCCCCCGGTGTCTATATAAACCGGAGGGTTTAGACTTCTAGAGTTCAGTCCCAATTATCATAACCTCATAGGCTAGACTTCTAGGGTTTAGCCATTACAATCTTGTGGTAGATCAACTCTTGTAATACTCATATTCATCAAGATCAATCAAGCAGGAAGTAGGGTATTACCTCCATAGAGAGGGCCCGAACCTGGGTAAACATTGTGTCCCCCGCCTCCTGTTACCATTAGCCTTAGACGCATAGTTCGGGACCTCCTACCCGAGATCCGCCGGTTTTGACACCGATATTGGTGCTTTCATTGAGAGTTCCTCTGTGTCGTCGAAGATAGGCTTGATGGCTCCATCAATCATCCACAACAATGCGGTCCAGGGGGAGACCTTCCTCCCCGGACAGATCTTCGTATTCGGCAGCTTCGCACTGCGGGCCAACTCGTTTGGCCATCTAGAGCAGATCGATAGCTATGCCCCTGGCCATCAGGTCAGATTTGGAAGCCTGAATTTTGTGGCCGATATCCGCGGAGACTTGATCTTCGACGGATTCGAGCCCCTGACGGCCGTCCCCGGCCACCACGATGAACATGACCTAGATATGTCATCTGGCCATGCACAGGAGACAACACCTGTAACCGCCCTATCCCTAGAGCCGGAGCGAACTGTGTCGTTCGAAGATGGGAGGCTTTGCCTCGCCATGGAGGCCGCAGACTAAGCGGCGCTTGAGCCGCACACAGACCTAACCTCAAGTTGGGCTTGTGTTACCGGAACCTCGGATTCGTCTCCGGCTATGGGTTCTGGACCACGCGCATCCGCGTCCGTCGAACCTGATTGGACGCCGGTCTTGGAGTTCAGCTCCACGGATATCTTTCAGCACTTGCCTTTTGGCGATGTGTTAAACTCAATAAAGTCCCTCTCCTTATCAGGGGACTCTCGGCCGAACTATGCCCGGCTCGAGTGGGAAGCGGACGACGAAGAACTTCGTTTCCCACCCACCACCCACTTCATTGCCACTTTCGAGGATTTAACCGACACGCTCGATTACGACTCCGAAGACATCGACGGCATGGACAATGATGCCGGAGAGGAGCAGGCACAAAAACCACCACATTTAGGAAAGTGGAAAGCTACATCGTCATTGATATATACATGGTGGAGACACCAAAAGGAGAATGAGGACGACGGCGATAACAACATGCCTATCGATTGAACCTCCTAAGCGCCGACGTCCCAAGCGCCGACCTTGATCTGGCAAAAAGAAAAACAGCAACATTGTCGTAGGCGGCAATGATAATCTAAACCAAGCCGAGGACCCCACAGACCCAGCGCTGGAGCAGGGGGTGCAAGAGGACGGCGAACACAGTCCGGAGATGTTGTCTGACCACAACGACGCCGAAGATAGCAACTATCAACCTCTCTCCGAAGAAGAGATCAGCCTGGGCGATGATGAATTCGTCATCCCAGAAGAACCATTAGAACAAGAACGCCTCCACCAAAGGCTTATTGCCACTGCAAGGAGCCTGAAGAAGCAGAAGAAGTGGCTTAAGGCCGCACAGGATACAATGACAGATGGAACAAAGTACTCGACGCTGAGGAAAAATACGGCGGTAATCGCCAAACAATGAGCTATCCTAAACATAAGCTGCTACCCGAATTCGGCGACGAGGCTATCGTGCCTATACCACCAAAAAACAATACAGCCGACTGGTCGGACCGACCACCTCGCGGTCGCGACAGAGCGGCTAGCAATGCCGTACACAAGCCCGCGCCCCCTCCCCGCAAAGGAAGGAAGGCTGTGGCCCAGGAGCAGAAACACGATCTACGTGAGGACCTGGACAAAAAAACTGGCAAAACCAGGTCCATCTACGGATCCTGGGAACGTGCTCCTACACGGGATCATGATTATCAAACGAAATATGCCAGCCATTTACCAGCTCGGAATCAATACCGAACATCACAACTGTCGGACCCAATCCACGACACAGCCAGATACAGGGGTGCCGCACACCCCCTGTGCTTCACCGATGAGGTGCTGGAACACGATTTTCCAGAAGGGTTCAAACCCATAAACATCGAGGCATATGATGGAACGACGGACCCCGCGGTTTGGATAGAAGACTTTATTCTTCACATCCACATGGCTCGCGGAGATGATCTCCACGCCATTAAATATTTACCCCTCAAGCTAAAAGGACCAGCTCGGCACTGGCTGAAAAGCCTCCCCGAAAACTCCATCGGAAGCTGGGAAGAACTTGAAGATGCTTTCCGGGCCAATTTCCAAGGGACCTATGTCCGGCCTCCGGATGCAGACGATCTAAGTCACATAATCCAACAACCCGGAGAATCAGCCCGTAAGCTTTGGAACAGGTTTCTCACTAAGAAGAACCAAATTGTCCACTGTCCGGACGCCGAAGCCTTAGCAGCCTTAAAACACAGTGTCCGGGATGAATTGCTGGCCAGACACCTCGGCCAGGAAAAGCCATGGACAATGGCCGCCTTAACTACACTCATGACCCTCTTTTGCACGGGCGAAGATAGCTGGTTAGCCCGTAGCAGCACTAGTGATCCCGGCACCTCTGAGGTCAGGGATCGCAATGGAAAACCACGACGCAACAAAACAATTGTCGGAAAAAAAGAAGAAAGCCCAGACAATACAACGGTAAATGTCGGATTCAGGGGCTCAAGACCCAGTCAACGGAAGAAGCCATTTAAAGGCAACAAGGACAGTCCATCCAACTTGGACAAAATCCTAGACAGGCCCTGCCAGATCCATGGCACTCCCAATAAACCAGCTAATCATTCCAATAGAGAATATTAGGTTTCAAGCAGGCCTACAAACTCAACGCCGAACACAAAGGGAAGGGACCTCAGAGCAAAGATGAGGACGAACCTCGCCAGCCGAACACAGGGGGACAGAAGAAATTCCCACCGGAGATCAAAACAGTGAACATGATCTATGCCACTCATAACCCAAAGTGGGAGCGCAAGCGCGCACTTCGCGATGTCTACGCCGTTGAGCTCGTCGCCCCCAAGTTCAACCCATGGTCGGCCTGTCCGATCACCTTTGATTGCAGGGATCGCTCGACTAGTATCCGTCACGGAGGTTCGGCTGCCCTACTGCTCGACCCGATAATCGATGGATACCACCTCACTCGAGTCCTCATGGACGGCGTCATCAGTCTCAATCTGCTTTATCAAGACAATGTCTGCAAGATGGGGATAGACCCGTCAAAGATCAAGCCAAGTAGCACTACCTTTAAAGGAGTTATACCGGGCGTGGAAGCCCGCTGCACGGGCTCTCTAACACTGGATGTTGTATTCAGCTCTCTAGACATCTTTCGAAGCGAAGAACTGATCTTCGACATTGGTCCATTCCAAAGTGGCTAACATGCACTACTCAGAAGAACGGCCTTCGCCCATTTTAATGCAGTCCCGCATTATGCTTATCTAAAACTCAAAATGCCTGGACCTCGTGGCGTCATTACGGTCAGTGGAAATATGGAGCGCTCTCTTCGCAAAGAGGAATACACGGCGGCTCTAGCAGTCGAAGACGGCCTATTCAAGCTGAATAGCTCATCGGTCGTTCAAACCGCAGACACAGCTAAACATGTCCGGCGCACACCTCAGTGTGGCAGCTCAGATAAACCTGAGCTCGATTAGCAGCTACGCCCCCATCGACCGCCCCATAAAGAGATATACGCAAAATTCCTTGGACGGCTTCGGGGGCACTCTGCACACAAAAGGTCCATAGTTCGGCTCGACCCTATTCAGGCCCTAAAAGTTATCCTTCACGGTTCATTAAAATGAACCAGCTTTACTTAACGGCCACACCAGATTCTTTTACCTGGTTTCTTCTTCTTCCTTTTTTTACAGATGGCCATCATACTATACCCTTCAAGGACACTTCGCAACAGAGACAAAGGCGCAGACGTGCAGCAGGGCCCCGCATTAAGGTTTCTTTTTTAGATTAAGACCCTGTGTAAACCTTTTTTTATCTCTTGTTGTTTTATACTTTCCTGGCATGTAAAATGTCCAAGAAAGATACCGGCATCATTTATAAATATACGGCTCGCCGTACTAAAGTGGATGTTATAGAAGCAGCCCGGTTCGTACTGTGTTTTGAGATTTATGCTCTCACCACCCGCGCTCCTCCCCCACGTCGGATTGCCACACGTGTCTTGATACCATGGGTCTATCACCAGGGGCTGTATTCAGGCCGGTGTATATTGTAAAGTCCGAACACCTATAGGGAGTGTTCGGCGTCGCTAGTTTGGCCTTATATGCATCAGCTCCGAATCATGTCTTTGGTCAATAGTTGGTTGCCCGGCTCCTGTGCTTACTACCTTACGTTCCGCTATATCGGCTAGGGTAGTAAAGGGAGAACTACTGCGATTGTGTCCCGGCTAGCCCAGATGAGCACCTCAGTAGAGAAAGTTGAAAACTGACTGTCATGATGCGGAGAGAGCTGGTCAACCACTCGATGACTCATCGGAATCTTCGCGATTCCCTCCGTGTTAAATGAAGGACCGTCTTTCTGGACATGTATGTATATGCACCGTATTGGGATAACCGCGGACATACTAGGGGCTATATAGTAGCCCCACCGTCAAACTCCTATGGCTAAGTGAAAGTGTTAAAGCTCTATAGTCCGATTGCCTAGTTCGCCGCACTAACACCTCCTTAATGGACCAAGACGTTGGGTCAAGTGTGATCAAGTGCTTTTCCGAACACCCCCGCATTATACGCGAGGGGGCTGAAGCCGACGACTGCAAACTTTCAGATTGTATAAATATAAAAGACGGCCGCACAGGAGGCGCTAAATTTTTTTGAGCAAAAAGTATAAAAACATAGCCTTGAATATATCATAATATTGTTATTACAATTTTGATACACCTCACTTGAACATAATATTTTTCGAGCACTGACCCTCTATTAAGTGGGGACCCTCTAGGACATCTTCAAAGTAATGTTCGGGCATGTTAAGGTCCTTGCCTTTGGGTGGACTCTGCGCTGCAATATCAGTGGCCGTCATCTTCGCCAAATATATCTTGACACGGGCAAGGGCCATCTGTGCACCTTCAATGCACGTTGACCGCTTCACAACATCGATACGCGGCACCGCATTAACAAGTTGCTGCACCAAACCGAAATAACTATTCGGAATGGGTTCATTTGGCCACAACCGAGCTATGACATCTTTTATGGCAGTGCCGGACATCTTGTGGAGCTCGGCCCATTGGGCCATCTGTTCGTTCAACAGTGGACGCTTTGGCGTGTCAAATTGCGACCAAAATAGCTTTTCCGTTTCATGTCCTTCTCGCGCATGAAAGAACTGATTCGCATCGGCAACACTCTTTGGCAGATCCATAAAGGGGCCCGGAAAACTCCATCGTTGATTAAGCGGCACATACTTAGGATCGCCAAACTTAGTTTGCAATAAAATGGGCTTACCCGTCACGATCTCCCCATCTTGTCGGATCTCCTCCCGAGCTGCTCTAGAGTCAGACCGGGCTTCCTTCGCCTCTTGTAAGGCCTTGTCAAGATCGGCTGCTTTGGCTTTGTTCTCTTTCTCAAGAACTTGGCATCAGCTAGTGGCATTCTTCAGCTCGAGTGCCATGGTAGATATCTTCTCCTTGCACTGTTGCCGAGCAGTTTGCTCGAATTTTAATTCGGTGGCTGCCTTTTCGACAGCCGCATTTTTAATCCTGGCTTGCTCCTTGGCCCGGGCGAGTTCAGCCCGGAGGGTCTCAACTACGGCGGCACTATCTGCAGTTATGCATATATAAATTTTTAATATCACGCTCATTTCACAATACTAGCATGTACTGAGTGCCCCAGAGACATACCTTGCGCCTCGTTGAGCCGCCTGTTCATAAGCGTGATGTCATCATCTGCCACATCAACTTTCTGCTTCAAATGTGCTACCTCGATAGCTTGGGCAGTCCCCACGGATGTAAAACCATGAGTTTCAGTTAGTCATATCATTTCCTGGGCATATATTTTTGATCCTCTGATCGCATTCCTTTGGATGACAACCAGGGTCTCAGGGGCTACTATCTATACACAGGTGCAATTTGCACTTACAATATAATTGAAATTACACTACTTACCTCGAAGTCTCTTAGTAGGCTAGAAAAGGCTTCATTCAATCCACTTTTTGCGGACCGAACTCTTTCCAACACCGTACCCATCAAGGTATGATGTTCCTCTGAGACGGAGGCATGTTGCAAAATGTCCATCAATGCATCTGACGTCCGTTGGACATTTGATAGTCCGGGACTTTTGTTGTTCCCTGTAGGGGCCGCACACCCTGGACCCTAGGCGGTCGAAGTATTACCTTCGGCCCCGGTCCTCACTGTTAGTTGCGCCACTTGCAGATCGGGAAGGATCCTCCGGGACGACACCTCGGCATCGTTTGCCTTATCAGGCAGAGAAATCTGTGGAGGCGTCTCGCTCTCCATCATCTTCGGAAGTAGGTCCCCCGAAGAGGACTGTTGAGGACGGCTGCGTGCCAAACTGCAAACAAGAGTTTCAAAATATTACCCTTATAGCCAGGAAAGAATGGGACATGTTTAAAACACCCGAATTCACTTACGATATGGCTGAGGGCCTATCTTTGTGGGGTGACTGCGTGCCAACATCACCCCCGGACTGGGATACCTTCCCCCACTTAGAAGCTTCTCTTTCCGGGTCTTCGGAGGCGACCCTTTTCTTCCCATGGGGAGAAGGGATGTTAGTTTGCCCTTCCCTTCCACCTTTGGAAGCGGGAGTTCTGATCTCCCCGGACAAATTGCCTGGTAAGCCTCCAGAGTGGAGGCTGCCTTGGGCCTCTTCGTTCTCCTCTTTATCTTCCCCCGCCGGCACTTGATACGGTGCCGGAGCCAGCATCCTTGTTAATAATGGATCGGCAGTATCTTCGGGAAGTGGAGCCAAACACCTGATTCTCTCTGCCTTCTTTAGCCAGCCCTGGCTGGATAGAGTTTTTTCAGTACATTGTCATGAATAATTTGACTAAATCGTGTTCAGGTGTCGAGTACTTACCAGAGTATCCGGATGGTTGTAGTCAAGACCGATGTCTTCTGTAGTATCTGGCCACTTTTTTCGTGCGCTGAAGAACAATTTCCACATCTCTTTGAGCATCGTGCCAGAGAGGTGCAGAAGAGTCCGTGGACCTTCCGGATTAAATTCCCACATGCAGAGAGGGCGTCGCTGACAGGGTAGGATCCGGCGGACTAGCATTACTTGGATTACATCGATAAGACCGGTGTCCTTCTCAATGAGGCTCCGGATGCGGCTTTGTAGTGTCCGCACTTCATCTGTAGACCCCCCGTCCAGCCCTTTGTTAATCCATGATGCGAGATGTGGCGGAGGACCGGACCGAAACGCAGGAGCAGCTACCCGCTTTGTACCACGGGGTTTGGTGATGTAAGACCACTCCCGTTGCCATAAATCAGAAGATTCTACGAAGGATCCCTTTGGCCAAGTGGAGTTGATATGCTTGCTTATTGAAGCGCCTCCGCACTCCGCTTGTTTCCGTCGATTACCTTTGGTTTCACGTTAAAGGTCTTGAGCCATAAGCCGAAGTGTGGGGAAATATGGTGGAAGGCCTCGCATGTGGTGATGAATGCCGAGATGTGGAGGAAGGAGTCCGGGGCTAGATCGTGGAAATCTAGCCCGTAATAAAACATGACCCCTCGAACGAAGGGGTGGAGAGCAAACCCAAGCCCTCGAAGGAAGTGAGATATAAACACGACCCTCTCATTGGATCTGGGAGTAGGTATCTTGCCTCCCTGAGCTCCGAGATGTCTTCCTCTGTGACAGAAGAGGCCATCCACCGGCCCCGAAGGCCGGCTCCGTACATGGCTGGAAGCTCGAAGCAAATGGATTGACCCTTGGGTGTTGGAGCTTGAGGTGGGGGGGGGGGTGAAGGAAAGAACTAGGCGTGGAAGGAAAAAGGACAGGCCTTAACCCCTTTATAAAGGCGACGAATATCAAGCGTCCCCTGCGTGGCCTTAAAACATGCCTATTCCCGAGGAATTATGCCAACATAATGGTTGGGTTACCCACGCCCATGTTGATGAAAATCCTGTAATAAGAGGACATGATCTCTGCTTTGACAAGACGTGCCAATAAAACCGCCTCCCGAAACGTGGGGTAGCAGGTTAGAAAATGATTCAAAATAATGGCCGGGTAATGACGTAATGTCATACTACCAAAATTGTCAGCGGATTGGAATCGTGAAATATTATATTCTTTACGAGAGCGTGTCAGATTTGTTTTGCAGAGCCAGACATGATTCTTGTGTTCGGAATTTACTTTGAAGTATTCGGAGAAGGAACCCGCCTTGCAATGCCGAAGACAATCTGCGCCGCCGGACTCATCGTCATTGAAGCCTGGTTCAGGGGCTACTGAGGGAGTCCTGGACTAAGGGGTGCTCGGACAGCCGGACTATATACTTTGGCCGCACTGTTGGGCTATGAAGATACAAGATAGAAGACATCGTCCCGTGTCTGGATGGGACTCTCCTTTGCGTGGAAGGCAAGCTTGGCGATTCGGATATGTAGATTCCTTTCTCTGTAACCGACTTTGTACAACCCTAGTCCCCCCGGGGTTTATATAAACCGGAGGGTTTAGACTTCTAGAGTTCAGTCACAATTATCATAACCTCATAGGCTAGACTTCTAGGGTTTAGCCATTACGATCTCGTGGTAGATCAACTCTTGTAATACTCATATTCATCAAGATCAATCAAGCAGGAAGTAGGGTATTACCTCCATAGAGAGGGCCCGAACCTGGGTAAACATTGTGTCCCCCGCCTCCTGTTACCATTAGCCTTAGACGCACAGTTCGGGACCCTTTACCCAAGATCCGACGGTTTTGACACCGACACTGTCGGTGTCAAAACCGGCGGATCTCAGGTAGGGGGTCCTCATCTGTGCGTCAAGGCTGATGGTAACAGGAAGCAAGGGACACAGATGTTTACCCAGGTTCGGGCCCTCTCGATGGAGGCAAAACCCTACTTCCTGCTTGATTAATATTGATGATATGGGTAGTACAAGAGTAGATCTACCACGAGATCGTAGAGGCTAAACCCTAAGAGCTAGCCTATGATGGTATGATTGTAATTGTGATTGGCCTTCTAAGGACCAACCTCTATGGTTTATATAGACACCGGAGAGGGCTAGGGTTTACATGGAGTCGGTTACAAGGAAGGAAACATAATATCCGGATCGCCAAGCTTGCCCTCCACGCAAAGGAGAGTCCCATTCGTACACGGGCCAATGTCGTGAGTCTTGTATATTCACGCTTCCATAGTCCGGACGTTGTACACTGTCCGGCTGTCCGGATACCCCCTAATCCAGGACTCCCTCAGTAGCCCCTGAACCAGGCTTCAATGACGATGAGTCTGGCGCGCAGTATTATCTTCGGCATTGCAAGGCGGGTTCCTTCTCCGAATACTCCAAAGTAATTATCGAACGCGTAGACCGTGTCCGGATCTGCAAAATGCTCTTCACATACCACCGGAGAGAGAATGATATTTCACAAATGCAATCTGCTGACAACTTTTTCTAATGACGTGATATGTTATTACGGTCGGATCATTAGTCGAACCATTTTCCCACAACCAGCTACAACGCATATTGCGAGGCGGTTTCTTTGACACGTCTTGTCAAAGCAGAGATCGTGTCCCCTTATCACGGGATTCTCATCAATACAGGTATGGGTAATCTAACCGTGCCGCTAATCACGGCGAGTGGGAGGCAGACGGGTGATACATCCATTTTGCATCATGATTTTATATCGATAATTATTGCATTATGGGATGTTATTTCACGTTATGTCATAATACTTATGGTTATTCTCTCTTATTTTACAAGGTTTACATGAAGAGGGAGAATGCCGGCAGCTGGAATTCTGGGCCGGAAAAGGAGCAAATATTGAAGGACTATTCTGTGCAACTCCAAAAGTCCTGAAACCCCATGGAACACCTTAAAATAAATAAAGAAAAATCGTCGCCAAAGATGAAGGCCAGGGGCCCACACCCTGCTCACGAGGGTGGGGGGCGCGCCCCCCTGGGCGTGCCCCCCTACCTTGTGGGCCCCCTGGTGGCTCTCCGACGCCCATCTTCTCCCATATGAAGTCTTTCGATGAGAAAAAATAGCAGAGAACCTTTCGGGACGAGACTCCGCCGCCACGAGGCGGAACCTTGGCGGACCAATCTAGGGCTCCGGCAGAGCTGTTCTGCCGGGGACACTTCCCTCTGGGAGGGGGAAATCATCACCATCGTCATCACCAATGGTCCTCTCATAGGGAGAGGGCAATCTCCATCAATTTCTTCATCAGTACCATCTCATCTCCAAACCCTAGTTCATCTCTTGTATCCAATTCTTGTCTCCAAGTCCGGGATTGGTGCTAGTAGGTTACTAGTAGTGTTGATTACTCCTTGTAGTTGATGCTAGTTGGTTTATTTGGTGGAAGATCATATGTTCAGATCCTTTATGCACAATATTACCCCTCTGATTATGAACATGAATATGCTTTGTGAGTAGTTACGTTTGTTCCTAAGGACAAGGGAGAAGTCTTGCTATTAGTAGTCATGTGAATTTGGTATTCGTTTGATATTTTGATAAGATGTATGTTGTCTAACCTATAGTGGTGTTATGTGAACGTCGACTACATAACACTTCACCATTATTTGGGCCTAGAGGAAGGCATTGGGAAGTAATAAGTAGATGATGGGTTGCTAGAGTGACAGAAGCTTAAACCCTAGTTTATGCGTTGGTTCGTAAGGGGCTGATTTGGATCCATATGTTTCATGCTATGGTTAGGTTTCCCTTAATACTTTTGTTGTAGTTGCGGATGCTTGCAATAGAGGTTAATCATAAGTGGGATACTTGTCCAAGTAAGGGCAGTACCCAAGCACCGGTCCACCCACATATCAAATTATCAAAGTACCAAACGCGAATCATATGAGCGTGATGAAAACTAGCTTGACGATATTCCCATGTGTCCTCGGGAGCGCTTTTCCTATTATAAGAGTTTGTCCAGGATTTTCCTTTGCTACAAAAAGGATTGGGCCACCTTGCTGCACTTTATTTACTTTTGTTACTTGTTGCTCGTTACCATTTATCTTATTACAAAACTATCTGTTACCACTTATTTTAGTACTTGCAGAGAATACCTTCCTGAAAACCGTTTATCATTTCCTTCTGCTCCTCGTTGGGTTCGACACTCTTACTCATCGAAGGGACTACGATAGATCCCCTATACTTGTGGGTCATCAAGACTCTTTTCTGGCGCCGTTGCCGGGGAGTGAAGCGCCTTTGGTAGGTGGAATTTGGTATGGAAAAATTTATTTAGTGTGCTGAAATTTTCTGTCACTTGTTACTATGGAAAGTAATTGTTTGAGGGGCTTGTTCGGGGTATCTTCACCCCGTCCAGTTGAGACAAGAGTTGCTCCTCAACCTACTTAACCTACTGAACCTATTGATGATGAAACTGCTTTTCAGATTCCTTCGGGTATGATGGAAAAACTGCTAGCTAACACTTTTGCAGGAGATGGAACAAAGCATCCTGACGAACATCTATGCTTTGTGGATGATATTTGTGGACTATTTAAGCTTGCATATATACCCGATGATGCCGTTAAGAAGAAGGCTTTCCCTTTATATTTGGAGGGAGACGCATTGACATGGTATAGGCTATGTGATGATACGAGGTCATGGAACTATAAAAGAGTGAAATTGGAATTTCATCAAAAGTATTACCCTATGCATCTTGTTCATCGTGATCGCAATTATATATATAATTTTTGGCCTCGCGAAGGAGAAAGCATCGCTCAAGCTTGGGGGAGGCTTAAATCAATGTTATATCCATGCCCCAATCATCAGCTCTCAAAATTGACAATTCTCCAGAATTTTTATGCTCGGCTTTCTGAAAATAATCGCAACATGCTCGATACTTCTTGTGCTGGCTCTTTTATGATGAAGTCTATTGAATTTGGATGGAATTTATTGGATGGAATTAAACGCAACTCTGAAGATTGGGACCTCGACGAAGGTAAGGAGTCAGGTATGACACCTAAGTTTGATTGTGTTAAATCTTTTATGGATACCGATATTTTCCGTAAGTTTAGCACTAAATATGGACTTGACTCTGAGATAGTAGCTTCTCTTTGTGAATCTTTTGCTACTTATGTTGATCTCCCCAAGGAGAAGTGGTTTAAATATCATCCTCCCATAGAAGTAAAAGTAGTTGCACCTATTAAAGTTGAAGTAAAGATTGTCACTTATAATGATCCTATTGTTCCTACTTCTTATGTCGAGAAACCCCCTTTCCCTGTTAGAATGAAGGATCATGCCAAAGCTTCAACTGTTTTTCGTAAAAGCAATACTAGGACTTATACACCTCCTGAGCAAGTCAAAGTAGAACCCAATATTGCTATTGTTAAAGATCTCTTGTCTGATAATATTGATGGGCATGTTATTCAATTCACTGGTGAAACTATTAGAATTGCTAAACCCTATGATAGAGATAAACATAGACCTGTGGTAGGCGTGCCTGTTATTTCTGTTAAAATAGGAGATCATTGTTATCATGGCTTGTGTGATATGGGTGCTCGTGCTAGTGTTATACCCATTGACTTATACAAAGAAATTATGCATGAGATTGCACCTGCTGAGTTAGAAGATATTGATGTTACAATTAAACTTGCCAATAGAGATACTATATCTCCAATGGGAATTGTTAGAGATGTTGAAGTCTTGTGTGGGAAAACCAAATATCCCGCTGATTTTCTTGTCCTTGGTTCTCCAGAAGATAGCTTTTGTCCCATTATATTTGGTAGACCCTTCTTGCGTACCGTTAATGCTATTGCAAAAAGAATGTTGTTACTGTTGGCTTGGACGATATGGTCCATGAGTTTAATTTCTCTAAATTTAGTAAACAACATCGTGATGAAGAATTGCCTAGTAAGGATGAAATTATTGGTCTTGCTTCTATTGCTGTACCTCCTAGTGATCCTTTAGAAAACTATTTGTTAGACCATGAAAATGATATGTTCATGAATGAAAGAAGGGAAATAGATGAAGTATTCTTTAAACAGGAACCTATTCTGCAACACAATTTGCCTGTTGAAATCCTAGGGGATCCTCCTCCACCCAAGGGTGATCCCGTGTTTGAGCTTAAACCGTTGCCTGATAATCTTAAATATGCTTATCTTGATGAAAAGAAAATATATCCTGTCATTATTAGCGCTAACCTTTCAGAGCATGAAGAAGAAAGATTATTGAAAACTCTGAAGAAGCACCGTGATGCTATTGGATATACTCTGGATGATCTTAAGGGCATCAGTCCCACTCTATGTCAACATAAAATAAATTTGGAAGCTGATGCCAAACCAGTTTGGGATCCTCAACGACGTTTGAATCCTAAAATGAAAGAAGAGGTAAGAAAAGAAATAATCAAGCTTCTGGAGGCAGGTATAATTTATCCCGTTGCTGATAGTCAATGGGTAAGTCCTGTCCATTGTGTCCCTAAGAAGGGAGGTATTACTGTTGTCCCTAATGATAAAGATGAATTGATTCCGCAAAGAATTATCATAGGTTATAGGATGGTAATTGATTTTCGCAAATTAAATAAAGCTACAAAGAAAGATCATTACCCCTTACCTTTTATTGATCAAATGCTAGAAATATTATGCAAACATACACATTATTGCTTTCTAGATGGTTATTCTGGTTTTTTTCAAATACCTGTGTCGGCTAAAGATCAATCAAAGACTACTTTTACATGCCCTTTTGGTACTTTTGCTTATAGACGTATGCCTTTTGGTTTATGTAATGCACCTGCTACCTTTCAAAGATGCATAATGGCTATATTCTTTGACTTTTGTGAGAAAATTTGTGAGGTTTTCATGGACGACTTTTCCATCTATGGTTCCTCTTTTGATGATTGCTTGAGCAATCTTGCTCGAGTTTTGCAGATATGTGAAGAAACTAATCTTGTCTTGAATTGGGTAAAGTGCCACTTTATGGTTAATGAAGGTATTGTCTTGGGGCACAAAGTTTCTGAAAGAGGTATTGAAGTTGATAAAGCCAAGGTTGATGCTATTGAAAAGATGCCATGTCCCAAGGACATCAAAGGTATAAGAAGTTTCCTTGGTCACGCCGGATTTTATAGGAGGTTCATTAAGGACTTCTCAAAAATCTCTCGGCCTCTGACTAATTTATTACAAAAAGATGTACCATTTGTCTTTGATGATGATTGTGTAGAAGCATTTGAAATACTTAAGAAAGCATTAGTCTCTTCACCTATTGTTCAGTCACCTGATTGGAATTTACCCTTTGAAATTATGTGTGATGCTAGTGATTATGCTGTAGGTGCTGTTCTAGGGCAAAGAGTTGATAAGAAATTGAATGTTATCCATTATGCTAGTAAGACTCTAGAAAATGCTCAAAGAAATTATGCTACTACCGAAAAGGAACTTTTAGCAGTTGTATTTGCTTGTGATAAATTCAGACCCTATATTGTTGATTCTAGAGTAACTATTCATACAGATCATGCTGCTATTAAATATCTTATGGAAAAGAAAGATGCAAAACCTAGACTCATTAGATGGGTTCTCTTGCTCCAAGAATTTGATTTACATATTGTTGATAGAAAAGGAGCTGAGAACCCCGTTGCTGACAACTTGTCTAGGCTAGAGAATGTTCTTGATGACCCACTACCTATTGATGATAGCTTTCCTGATGAGCAACTAAATGTCATAAGTACTTCTTGAAGCACTCCTTGGTACGCTGATTATGCTAATTATATTGTTGCTAAATTTATACCGCCTAGCTTCACATACCAACAAAAGAAAAAGTTTTTCTATGACTTGAGACATTACTTTTGGGATGACCCACATCTTTATAAAGGAGTAGATGGTGTTATTAGACGTTGTGTACCTGAGCATGAACAGGAACAGATCCTACGCAAGTGTCACTCCGAAGCCTATGGAGGACACCACACTGGAGATAGAACTGCACATAAGGTATTGCAATTCGGTTTTTATTGGCCTACTCTCTTCAAGGATGCCCGTAAGTTTGTTTTGTCTTGTGATGAATGTCAAAGAATTGGTAATATCAGTAGACGTCAAGAAATGCCTATGAATTATTCACTTGTTATTGAGCCATTTGATGTTTGGGGCTTTGATTATATGGGACCTTTTCCTACCTCTAATGGTTACACTCATATTTTAGTTGCTGTTGATTACGTTACTAAGTGGGTAGAAGCTATTCCAACTAGTAGTGCTAATCATAACACTTCTATTAAAATGCTTAAGGAAGTTATTTTTCTGAGATTTGGAGTCCCTAAATACTTAATCACTGATGGTGGTTCACACTTTATTCATGGCGCTTTCTGTAAGATGCTTGCTAAATATGATGTTAATCATAGAATTGCATCTCCATATCACCAGCAGTCTAGTGGTCAGGTGGAACTGAGCAATAGAGAGCTCAAATTAATTTTGCAAAAGACTGTCAATAGGTCTAGAAAGAATTGGTCCAAGAAACTGAATGATGCATTATGGTCCTATAGAACTGCATATAAAAATCCTATGGGTATGTCTCCGTATAAAATGGTTTATGGAAAAGCATGTCATTTACCTCTCGAACTAGAACATAAGGCATATTGGGCTATTAAGGAGCTCAACTATGATTTCAAACTTGCCGGTGAGAAGAGGTTATTTGATATTAGCTCTCTTGATGAATGGAGAACCCAAGCTTATGAAAATGCCAAGCTGTTTAAAGAAAAAGTTAAAAGGTGGCATGATAAAAGGATACAAAAGCGTGAGTTTAATGTAGGTGATTATGTATTGCTATACAACTCTTGTTTAAGATTTTTTGCAGGGAAACTTCTCTCCAAATGGGAAGGTCCTTACGTTATTGAGGAGGTCTATCGTTCCGGTGCCATAAAAATCAACAACTTCGCAGGCACAAATCCGAAGGTGGTGAACGGTCTAAGAATCAAACACTATATCTCAGGTAATCCTATAAATGTTGAAACTAATGTTATTGAAACCGTAACCCCGGAGGAGTACATAAGGGACACTTTCCAGAACGTTCCAGACTCGAAAAGGAATAGGTATGTGGTACGGGAAGTAAACCGACTCCAAAACAATTTTTAAGGCAATATTTCTCCGTTTTGGAATATTTAGAAAAATAGAAAAATAAGTAGCAGTCCGAGGAGTACAAGAGGCCTCCATGAGGGTGGAGGGCGCGCCCTACCCCCCTGGGCGCACCCCCTACCTCGTGAGCACCTCGTGTGCCCTCCGGACTCCGTTTCTTTGCATGATACGTATTTTGGTCGGTAAAAATTCATTATATATACCCCCGAAGGTTTTGAATCTCGTATCACGCAAATCTCCCCTGTTCTTGTTTCGAGTTGTTTTTCTGACAGGTCTAGATCATCATGACGACCCCAAGTGCTTCCAAGGACAAGTTCTTCGAGAAGGTTATCAACCCTTACCTCGCGGAGGTGCTGCGGCACCCCCAAACCATTGAGATGCGTGATGGGTTGTTGCACATCCGCGATGTTGAGGGACCAAAGGGAACCGGAAGCATGGAGTTGAGGCTCGAAGCAATGGAGCAACAAGTTTTCAAGTGCCAGGGGATGGTGGAGCGTGGAATCAACGCTACCCACAAGATGCTCGCGGAGTTCACCAACAACTATGAGCCGGATGCCAAGAAGACCGAGGAAGCCATCCACAAGCTACATGAGAAGATCGAGCACCTCCAAGCCCAAATCTATGATCTGCAAAACCAAAACTGTGAGTATGAATATAGATTCAAAAGGATGAGTTTGGCTGCAGATTTGAGGATTCCGGAGACTCGATCATCCTTCTATGATGGTGAGCCTATGCCATGGAAGGTGGATGACAAGCTTGCATCATCATCAACACCTCCACCGCCAATAACAAGGAAGAAGACATAATCATCTGGGTATGGGCACTCCCCTTAGCAACTGCCAAGCTTGGGGGAGGTGCCCTGGTATCGTATCACCATCACAACTCCTATCTTTACCGTTTTTCTTAGTTCGATCCTATTAGTAGTATCTTGATTTAGTAGAATAAAGTCATGGCATGATCTAGTTTTGAGTTTTGCTTTATGATCCTTCTTTGTAATCGAGTCCGTGAGCTATATAATAAAGATTAGTGTCGAGTCAAGGGCTTGAGTATTTTGCCATGATATTGGGTGATTAGAAGAAAAAGAATAAAAAGAATCAAGAGTTCATATTGATCTTATTGAAAGTAATGACTTCACATCGAAAGAGTATGATGATTCAAAGTTGTTGGGAGTTGGCAAATATAGCTTTGGTCATCGTTGCAATTAATAGGAAGTAATAAGGAAAGAGGAGTTTCACATATAGATATATTATCATTGACATCTTTTATGATTGGGAGCACTCATTAAAATATGACATGCTAGAGTTGAGGTTGGACAAGGAAGACAACATAATGAGTTATGTTTTTCTTACATCTGAGATAAAGTATGTTGTCATGGTTCCTCTACCGTGTTGAGTTTGCCTTTCCCCCTCATGCTAGCCAATTCTCAGCACTAAGTAGAAATACTACTTGTGCTTCCAAATGCCCTTAAACCAGTTTTGCCATGAGAGTCCACCATATCTACTACCTATGGGTTGAGTAAGATCCTTCAAGTAAGTTGTCATCGGTGCAAGCAATAAAAATTGCTCTCTAAATATGCATGACTTATTAGTGCGGAGAAAATAAACTTTGCACGAACTTGTTGTGGACGCAATAAAAGCGACGGACTGCATAATAAAGGTTCACATGCAAGGGGCAATGTAAAGTGACGTTCTTTTGCATTAAGATTTTGTGCATCAACCCTAAACGCGCATGACAACCTCTGCTTCCCTCTACGAAGGGCCTATCTTTTATTATTATCCTCTACCCTATGCAAGAGTCACGGTGATCTTCACCCTTCCTTTTTCATTTTATCCTTTGGCAAGCTCAGCATGTTGGAAAGAACATGATATATATATGTAATTGTATGTGAGGGAGCATGAATTGTTATTGTTGACATTACCCTTGAGGTAAAAGGTTGTGGGGCAAAAACTATAAGCCCCTATCTTTCTCTGTGTCCGATTAAAACTCCGTAACCACAAGTATCGCGTTAGTGTTAGCAATTATGAAGGACTAAGTGATAGTTGAGTATGTGGACTTGCTTTTAAGCTCTGACATAGACTCTTTCCGATGTTATGATAAATTGCAATTGCTTCAATGACTGAGATTATAATTGTTGGTGCCCAATAAAGTTTCTGATTCATACTTTGGCTTTCTGAGAATATCATCACTTGAACATGAGTAATCATATGACAAAATTTATATATGTGTTGTTATGAAGTAATCATGATGCCTTCACGTCCGTATTTTATTTTTATCGACGCCTCTACCTCTAAACATGTGGACATATTTATTGTTATCGGCTTTTCGCTTGAGGACGAGCGAGGTCTAAGTTTGGGGGAGTTGATACGTCCATTTTGCATCATGCTTTTATATCGATATTTATTGCATTATGGGATGTTATTTCACGTTATGTCATAATACTTATGGTTATTCTCTCTTATTTTACAAGGTTTACATGAAGAGGGAGAATGCCGGCAGCTGGAATTCTGGGCTGGAAAAGGAGCAAATATTGAAGGACTATTCTGTGCAACTCCAAAAGTCCTGAAACCCCACGGAACACCTTAAAATAACAACAACAACAACACCAACAACAAAGCCTTTAGTCCCAAGCAAGTTGGGGTAGGCTAGAGGTGAAACCCATAAGATCTCGCAACGAACTCATGGCTCTGGCACACGGAACACCTTAAAATAAATAAAGAAAAATCGTCGCCAAAGATGAAGGCCAGGGGGCCCACACCCTGCTCACGAGGGTGGGGGCGCTCCCCCTGGGTGCACCCCCTACCTCGTGAGCCCCCTGGTGGCTCTCTGACGCCCATCTTCTCCCATATGAAGTCTTTCGATGAGAAAAAAATAGCAGAGAACCTTTCGGGACGAGACTCCGCCGCCACGAGGCGGAACCAATCTAGGGCTCCGGCAGAGCTGTTCTGTCGGGGACACTTACCTCCGGGAGGGGGAAATCATCACCATCGTCATCACCAATGCTCCTCTCATTGGGAGAGGGAAATCTCCATCAACATCTTCATCAGCACCATCTCATCTCCAAACCCTAGTTCATCTCTTGTATCCAATTCTTGTCTCCAAGTCCGGGATTGGTGCTAGTAGGTTACTAGTAGTGTTGATTACTCCTTGTAGTTGATGCTAGTTGGTTTATTTGGTGGAAGATCATATGTTCAGATCCTTTATGCACAATATTAACCCTCTGATTATGAACATGAATATGCTTTGTGAGTAGTTACGTTTGTTCCTGAGGACAAGGGAGAAGTCTTGCTATTAGTAGTCATGTGAATTTGGTATTCGTTCGATATTTTGATAAGATGTATGTTGTCTAACCTCTAGTGGTGTTATGTGAACGTCGACTACATAACACTTCACCATTATTTGGGCCTAGAGGAAGGCATTGGGAAGTAATAAGTAGATGATGGGTTGCTAGAGTGACAGAAGCTTAAACCCTAGTTTATGCGTTGCTTCGTAAGGGGCTGATTTGGATCCATATGTTTCATGCTATGGTTAGGTTTACCTTAATACTTTTGTTGTAGTTGCGGATGCTTGCAATAGAGGTTAATCATAAGTGGGATGCTTGTCCAAGTAAGGGCATACCCAAGCACCTATCCACCCACATATCAAATTATCAAAGTACCGAACGCGAATGATATGAGCGTGATGAAAACCAGCTTGACAACATTCCCATGTGTCCTCGGGAGCGCTTTTGCTATTGTAAGAGTTTGTCCAGGCTTGTCCTTTGCTACAAAAAGGATTGGGCCACCTTGCTGCACTTTATTTACTTTTGCTACTTGTTGCTCGTTACCATTTATCTTATCACAAAACTATCTGTTACCACTTATTTCAGTACTTGCAGAGAATACCTTGCTGAAAACCGCTTATCATTTCCTTCTGCTCCTCGTTGGGTTCGACACTCTTACTTATCGAAAGGACTACGATAGATCCCCTATACTTGTGGGTCATCAACGGGTTCTACCAGGCAAGTGGGGAGGCACAAAAAGCTTCTATCGCCTCTATAAGGAGGTTAGGTTCCTTTCTCTTTTACCCACGCCTTCTCCTCCCGCTAGCTCATTCCCCTCTATTCGAGCCCTAGCGCCCAAGCACTCTTCTTCTCCATCGAAGAGAGGCTTTCCGAAGATGTCCGGATCCGGAGCAGGAGGCAGATAGATGGCCTCAACTGTCCAGGAGAAGGACATCAAGAAGCTCCGGGGAGCCGGGTATCTGGCCCAGAAGATCGGCCACCGTCTTCCACCGGCGGGACAGGTCATCCCCACTCCGGAATCTCATGAGAGAGTCGTGTTCCTTCCCCATTTCGTCCGTGGGCTCGGGTTTCCCCTTCACCCGTTCGTTCGGGGAGTCATGTATTACTACGGGATCGATTTTCATGATCTTTCCCCCAACTCCTTCCTCAATATCTCGACGTTCATCGTCGTGTGCGAGGCTTTTCTCCAGATCCCACCTCACTTCGGCCTATGGCTGAACATCTTCAATGTGAAGCCCAAGGTGGTGAGTGGCGAACACGCCGAGTGTGGCGGCACCATGGTAAGCAAGATGCCCAAGGTTGTTTGTCCGAAAGGCGCCTTCAACGACTCCGTCAAGGAGTGGCAGCAGCAGTGGTTCTATATCACCGAACCACGCGGGAAGAAGTGGGTGGCAGCTCCAGAGTTCAGATCCGGAGCTCCACTACAGCTCACGTCATGGCCCGAGAAGGGCCCGAACTGGTGCTCGTCCGATGAGCTGTTACTGCTCCAGACGCGCATTCAGGGTGTCGTCGATAGGGACGTCAAACTTGTCGACGTAGTCTAGGTGATGCTAGTTCGCCTGGTTATCCCTTGTCAGCGTCGAGCTTGTACCCTGTGGGAGTTCGATCTGGCCGAGCACCAAACCCTTCGGGAGCTTTATGATTCCTCCCACAAGGATTTCTGGAAGGTACTCTTTAAGTCTGGCAAATCGTGGCCGGGCCCCGCCGAGGACCGTGGGTATCGATCATCCCATTCTCCAAGCTCGGTAAGTCACAGCCTCACTCTATCTATTCATGCTTCAGCTGGCATGTCATGCGGGAGACACCTTAATCGTGTTTCACTGCGACCTCAGGGATGGATAAAGAAGGTGGAGCGGATACATTGTCCAGCCCCCCTGCCGGAGGAACCGGCCGGACCTCTTCTGACTAAGATGCTGGTCCCCGCGCCTTACAAGGCGCCAAAGAAAGAGGCCTCCAAGAAGGTCAAGAAGACCCGGGGTGGCCTTCGCCGTCGCGAGGCTTCGGACGCCAAATCCGAAGACTCCAGCGACAATCCTTCGTCCGAGGACGAAGAGGAGGAAGCAGAGAAGGATGAGCCTCACTCTGATGGTGGGAGGAAGAGGACGGCCTCCACATCTCTGGAGGCCGGATCGCCCAAGAGGGGGGGAAATTCCCTCCCAGGGGCATCCCCCACGGCTGCCGATAGCAGGCCGGAGTGGGATCCCAGGGCCCAACCCCTAGAGAAGTCCTAAGTATCTGAACATGCATATGCGTCCGGGATTGTTTTTGGGTATAGTAGTTTTGACTGTTGCCTACATACTGCACAGTCCGGCAAGGTCCTGTGCCGGCCGGTCCTCGTCGGAGGATTCACTGGGCTCGGACGCCTTGGCGAGCAAGACGCCTCCGCGGGCCCCTTCCCCCAAGTTCGGGCGCGACACCAAGGTGTCATCTCGACAAGACTCGGACCAGGGAGGACATATCCCTGGTGCCGGATACGCGGGGATGGATACGCCCCCCGGGACCTCTAGGGTTCCGGGATCAAGCGAGCAGCCACCCCCGATGGTGGGGGGCCTGCCCACCCCGCCGGCGTCCTCTGTTCGAGTAGAGATGCCTGGTGGTCTATCGACAGCGTTGAAGAACGCATCTATTGTCGATGAGCATTGGGCCCTTATGGGCGCGGTGGTTGAGAAGATTCAGTCCGCCGAGAGCGGGCTGAACGAGTCCTGCCTTGGCCTTATAAAGGCTTTTGAGGTATGTTTCCTAGGAAACCCTTGAGGAATTGTCATAATATGAGTAGTAGCCCCTGATGCACTGTCCGGCGGAGGAGACAGAGCCAAGCAGGGGATCAAATCCCCTGCTCTCGCAGGAGCCTATGTGAATGACGTATACCCTTTTGTGTGAAAACAGGCATCCGCAGAGAGGACGGCCGCTTATAATGCAGAAGTGTCCGAACTAAAGCAGAGCCTTACACGGGCCGAGGAGGAACTCGGCCGTGTGAGGAAGCAACTGGAAGACAAGCAAGGTATGTTGAAAACATTTGTCTTGGAGTTGGCACGAACGAATAGTTGTGCATAATGAAAAAATATTGGTTTTGTGTGCTCTAGGAGCGGGTGCCGAATACGAGGCACTAAAGAAAGCTTTGGCTGATGCCAACAAGAAGGCTGAGGCCGAACAGACGCTTCGTGAGAAACACGAGGCCAGGGTTATCGCCACTGAGCGGGACCTCCAGGAAGCTGTGAAGAAAAGTGAGGGCTTGGGGCAGAGTCTAAAAGAGAAAGAATCCGAACTCGCCCAAGCTCTCGAGGCTGCAGAAGGTGCTCGGGAAGAAGCCCGAGGTGCTGCGCGGGACATTCAGGAGGCCCGGAAGGTTGCGGCTGGTAAGGCCTTCTGTATTCTTAGCTCTTTATATGTGATAATGGGAAGAATCCTAAGCAGCAAGATGAATTCTTATTTTTCCAGGGGCTTTTGCGGATCTTCCTCGCAGCATATCAGATGCCGCTCAATTCTACCGCACCGAAGAGAAGAAGACTACAGAGAGGGATTTCTGGTCGCAGTATCTGGCGCCGAACTATCCGGTGCCATTTATCGATCAGCTGAAACAGCTGGTCGAACTGCACCACGCGGCCGAACTAGCCATGAAGGACTTAATTGTCCGGCTGTGGCCTGCGGAGCCGATTCCAAGCAGCTACTTCAGACTCGTCAAGCGGATTGTGGGCGCCTATCCTCGGCTTGATGCTATCAAGCGATGAGTCTGTATAGAGGGCACGCGCATGGCGTTTGCCTGTGCAACAGTGCATTGGGGGAGGCTTGACGCGGAGAAGCTGATGACTGAGGGGCCGCCGGAGGGTAAGGAGCACCACAAGCCCGAGTTGTATTATGAGGGTGTAATGAAAGGGGCCCGCCTTGCAACGGACAAGTGTGCTAAAGACATTATATTTCTCTAAGGGCATTTGTGCCGCTTGTTGCAATATGGGATAATGGCATGTTTATTATATATTGCCTGTTTTTGTTTGAACATATGTTTTTCCTGTGCGGCTGTTTATTGTATGCAAATCCTGGGAGTTGGCTAGTCGTTGGCTTCCGCCCCCTCGTAAAAAGGATACGGGGTGTTTGGGATATATCTGGACGCTCTTTATCCCATAGTTGGGTCCTTTTAAGGAGGTGTCTCTTTCCGCGAACCAGGCAATCGGACTATACGACTTTATTACTCTCACTTAGCCATAGGAATTCGAGTATGGTCAGCGCAGCCCCTAGTGTTCGGAAGGCCGAACTAGGGGCTCTATTGGCGCCTGATTGGAAGACCGATCCGTCGCACTCAGCATTTATAATGGCGTTGTGCGGAATAAATCTTTAAGGATTTTACAACCTCTCGAACAGCTGACCAGCTCTCGCATCATCATGACGGTCGGTTTTCGGCTTTCTCTACTGAGGTGCTCGTCCGGCTGAACCGGGACACAATCGCAGTAGTTCTCCCAGCGCTACCTTAGCCGACAGAACGGAACGTAAGGTACCAAAACATGGGAGCCGGGCAAACCCAACCAATGACCCAAGACAAGATTCGGAGCTGATGCATATAGTGCTATAAGTTCGGGGTGCCGAGCGACCGAAAAGGTGGTCGGACTTTGTTGCCGTACTGTGAAGCCCCTGGTGTAACCGGGTGAACGCGGAGCGTGGCTGTCATTTTCGGCAAAGAGGCGTCGGCGATAAACGACGGCCAGTAATTGTTATTTAAGTCTACGCATTGTAGGAGGATGATATGTCTATGCATATGAGTATGATGTATGAAACGAGGTGTTATTTGGCGGAACCTGTGGTGACCGGAATGGAGTGGATCAGTATTGAATCCGAACCACCTTCTGTCTGCATGTTCCTGCCCCTGCGTGTCCAAGCTGGTTCCACGCCACCAATCCTGTTCTGCGTCAAAGTTAGTTTGTGAAGGCAAATGTTATGAGGCAGCTGAGCGTCCTCTTGTGGTTAGTCTAAGGGTTCCTTATCGGACCCTGGTGCATCCAGCCGTCATACCGTGAGGTAGCGCGGACTCCTTGATGGGTGTCCGGATAGTTGGCCTGATTGATCTACCATGTGGGATCTAGTCAACGTGGTTTATCCCGTTGTAGTATGGTAAACTACCACATGGTGGGAAGGTGCCAAAGATTATCCCTTGGCATAGAAATTGTGAGTGATCCGAGGACAACCGTTAGGGTGGTGGGCCAATAAAACTTGGCCTTTGCGCCTTGCATCTTTTAGGAGATGTTATTTGTGGCTTTATGCCCGTGTGGGCTTTGTATGTTATAGAGCCCCCGGACTACTAGGTCTAGAGGTACTGCAATTGACTTGCTGTGGTTTATGTGATGCTGGGCGATCGGCCGTACTGTTATGCTCTGGGGGGGGAGGAGGGTTCTTGACGAGGCGCCTCCCCTTATTGCCTCCGGCGCGCGACCAGCCGCTTTGTTTTGAGGATCCTGCATTCTATATTGGTATGCCTTGCCGTCCTTCTAGGAGTGCCATGAATTTCGCATGGCTGATCAAGCATGTGGCTCGGGCCGAATAGGCTTGAGCTGCTCTTTGTTCGTTGATCGGACTGGTATTTACTGGACCTGGCACCAGTTTCCTTGACTTGACGTTTGTTGCCATTGCGCCGAGGCTTGAGGGTGCCTCCTCGTGTATGCTTCTTGCTGCCTTGGACCGTAGTGATGTGTGGATGTCTGGGTGTGTGACTGTGGTTTTCCTGCTCGAGTTGAGGTAGCCAGTTGTGCCGTGTATGCCCTTTGCTGGGCTGTCGAGTTCGTACTTTTCGGTGGCCAGTACCTTGGTCCACCTATCCACTAGCACATCTTGGTCAGCTTTAAGCTGCTCTTTCTTCCTTTGCAGGCTCCTTGACGTGGCCATGAGCCGTCGCTTGAAGCGAACTTGCTCCACTGGGTCTTCAGGTACGCTGAATTCGTCATTGCCGAGGCTTGCCTCGTCGTCGGAGGGGGTGTGTGTAATTGTCCCTCTCCAAGTATCCCATCGTGACCTGTCCGGCCTGTTTGAGGATAGGCTGACCAGGGCTGTATTCCTCTTCGGCACCATCCGTACTGCTTATGTCTCCGGAGCCGGTGTTGATGTGGCGGGGCTTGGAGTGGCGCCGATGACGCACATGTTTTGCCTTTCTTCCTGAGGGGTTATCCTCCATTGCCTCGCCGCCATTGGTTTCCTTTGGAGTGTCCACCATATATATATTGTATGAGGAGGTGGCCACCCACCACCCTATGAGCGGTGGTTCCTGTAGTTCTCCTGCATCGTCGTCCATACAGTCGATGTCTTCGGAATTGAAGTCAAGCACGTCGGTTAAATCATCGATCGTGGCAATGAAGTGGGTGTTGGGTGGGCAACGAATTCTGTCGTCGTCCGCTTCCCGCTCCAGCCGGACATAGTTCGGCCCAGAGTCTCCTGACAAAGAGAGAGACTTCAATAAGTTCAGCATGTCGCCGAAGGGCGAGCACTGAGAGACGTCCGCCGCGGTGAACTCCGTTACCGGAGCCCAACCGGGCTCGACGGGCCCGGGGACGCACGGACTGGAACCTGCAACCGGATACGCATCCGGGGGTCCGGAGTCACAGGCTCCCTCAGAAGTGAGGCCTGTGTTCGGCTCCATCGTCGATGAGGGTACGGCCTGCGGGACGGGGTCCAGCCCTCCGTCCTTAGGCAATGCAGCCTGCCCCGGACTTAGATCCGAGGCTTCTGCCGGGATGATGTCCCGAGCATCGTCTGGCAGCTGGTCTAAGCCGTGCTCACCATGGCTGTTCGGCGCTCCTGGTGCTGGCCCGAATCCGTCGAGGATCGAGTCTCCACGGATATCCGCCGTGTAGTTCAGGTTTCCGAACCTGATTTGACGGCCAGGGGCGTAGCTGTCAATCTGCTCCAGATGGCCAAGTGAACTGGCCCGTAGTGCGAAGCCGCCGAACACGAAGATCTGTCCGGGGAGGAAAGCCTCACCCTGGACAGCATTGTTGATGATGATTGAAGGAGCCATCGAGCCTGACAGCGACGACACAGAGGAACTCTCAATGAAAGCACCAATGTCGGTGTCAAAACTGGCGGATCTCGGGTAGGGGGTCCCGATCTGTGCGTCAAGGCTGATGGTAATAGGAAGCAAGGGACACATATGTTTACCTAGGTTCAGGCCCTCTCGATGGAGGTAAAACCCTACTTCCTGCTTGATTAATATTGATGATATGGGTAGTACAAGAGTAGATCTATCATGAGATCGTAGAGGCTAAACCCTAAGAGCTAGCCTATGATGGTATGATTCTAATTGTGATCGGCCTTCTAAGGACCAACCTCTCCGGTTTATATAGACACCGGAGAGGGCTAGGGTTTACATGGAGTCGGTTACAAGGAAGGAAACATAATATCCGGGTCGCCAAGCTTTCCCTCCACGCAAAGGAGAGTCACATCCGGACACGGGCCGAAGTCTTGAGTCTTGTATCTTCACGCTTCCATACTCTGGACATTGTACACAGTCCGGCTGTCCGGATACCCCCTAATTCAGGACTCCCTCAGACACCCCCTCCCGTAGTTGCAATTCTAGCCTTTGCCTGACTTCCTCTTCTCCGATTCATGCTCAGACAGCTTCGGATTGCTCGGAATTTGTTCATGGCGAGATCCCTGCATCCTATGCTGGCAACAGCGACACAAGTGGGTGTCGTCCCCTTCTTGGAGGCGCTACCATCACCGTTATCCGCGCTCCACTTCTAGCATCCGGGGAAACCCTAGGTCTAATTTTTTGGATCGGACGACGATGGCATCTTGGTGTCGTGCTCTTTCATGAAAGCTTTGCTTTGTTTGCTCGGGGCGTCCAGATTTGGAGATGTTGGTCTTCTAGTTGGTGGTTGGACTGCTTCTGTCGTCAGCGAGTTTAGCTGTGTTTTTCTTTGTTTGGGTCGATCATCTTATGTCTCTCTTCTTCAGGCATCATGTTCACGCGTTTTGCGTCCATGCCATGTATTGTAGCACCTTCTGTGCTCTCTCTAATTTCATCTATTAATGAAATGACATGCAAATTTTGCGTACTCGCCAAAAAGCAATAGTGGGCAAGCATTCCAGAATTATCCTTTTTTGGCCCCATGCGTGTTCCTGACAAATCACTCTTAAACATTTTCTTTTGTGTATCTAAGGGATGTTATTTGTTCAATATGATTATATAGATCCAATGAGTATGGTATATTTAAGTAGGGTTATTGGATTTAAAAGTTATGATGAATTAACAAAGATTTGGTCCGCCAGATCAACGACTGGTTGGCCATTTTATCTGAATTTCTAGCACAACTTTCTACTTTTTTCCTTGTTATCCTTTTAGTATATAAACAGATTGATAGATGCATCTGTCTCATCGTATATCAAAAGTAGGATGCATTCAAAGTCCATTCAAACAAGGGTCGATCTATTCTACAACCCCATATGCATTGTGATTACAGCAACGGTCCGAATACGCCCTAACTCCATAGTTTCTGTCATGTTTGGCGGGCATATACTGCATACGTTAGAAATTAGTCAGTCTGATTACTGACCCAACATCTCTATGTGCAAGGGTGTTAAAAGCGAAATACTATACTAATGGGAGCCCTCTGGAAGCTACCCCAAAGAGTGGATCATCATTTACGTGGCAGAGTATACTCAAGGGGTTGGAAACTTTCAAAAAAGGTTACATATGGAGGGTTGAAACGGGAGAGAATATTAGGATATGGAGTGACCCATGGATCCCATCAAGTCCTGACATGAAGATTATAACCCCTAGAGGACAAACGATCTTGACTAGGGTGAGTGAATTGATTGACCCTGAGCATGGAACATGGGACGAGGATATGATACGTTCGGTATTCAATCCGGTAGATGCAAGACGAATCCTTCAAATACCAGTAAATATCAACTCTTTTGAAGATTTTGTCGCGTGGCAGCCGAACCGATCCGGGATATTTTCGGTACGCACTGCGTATCATTTGCAGTGGATGCATAATTACAGGGCACATGCAACTCAGCTAGTCCATCCAGGAAGCTCCACTCCATTGGCTATATGGAACACTCCCTGGAAAATTAAAGTACCACGTAAATTTCAAATTTTTGGGTGGCGAGCGCTTCGAGGAATTGTCCCACTAAAAGCAATACTCACAAACTGACACATTGGATCTATAGGCGCTTGCCCTATTTGTCATCAAGGAGCAGAAGATGTTCGATATTTACTATTCCAGTGTACTAACGCGGAGGCACTATGGAATAGGTTGGGTATTTTGGAACACATTGAACGTGCCTTGCCATTGGACAGATGAGGATCCGCAATCCTTGAACATTTATTGTCTTTGCCGGATGAACAACTACCAGTGCACCGAGTAGTGACGATCAATCAGATCCTTTTGGTAGGTGGGTGGTACCTTTGGTGGATCAGAAGGTGTATAACTCATAAGGAAAGTGTTCCGCCATTGTGGAGATGGCCGATCTCGGTTTTATCCATCATTTGTAATTTTCAAAACGGTCTTTGCAAGGATAATCTGATGACGGAAATGAGATGGCAGAAACCCCAACCAAGACATGTCAAATTAAATGTCGACGCAGCTTTCTTTGTTGATGAAGGAATGGGTGCCACAACAGCTATTATTCGAGATGAAAGAGGTAACTTCTTTGCTGCCCAGTGCAAATTTATACAATATGCAGCAGATGTAATCACTACTGAAGCGTTAGCCATGAGAGATGGTTTGGAGTTTGCAAATTCCCTTGATTTTAATCGACTGGAGGCAGAATCAGATGCTTCACAAGTAATTGAGTTTTGCAGCGGGAGAACGCAATGGTGGGATGAAGCTTCAGCAATTTTTGCAGAGTGTGTGGATCTAGCGTCCTTGATCGGGAAGGTCATGTTTAAGCATTGTTCTAGAACTGCTAATGAAGCGGCTCATGTACTAGCAAACCATAGTTTTTGTAAAAGAATTCTTTTAGTTGGTTAGACGAACCCCTGATTTTGTTATCAGTGTGCTCGTGAACGATGTAACCCTATTTGATTTTCAATAAAGCTAGCCATGATGGTCTTCCCTAAAAAAAAGAAGTTAGTCAGTCTGTACGGGTGCATAAGCCGGGTAATGGAGATTTCATTTTCTAAGAAAGAAGACCCAGTCTGATGTTGACGTATAAATGTATTGCCTAGTCTCTTTCAGTAGATCGGTTTTTTGATTGCATTGGTTAGAGCATGCACTTCTACATGGTACCAGAGCCAAGAGGTACTTTCGGTTCACGTTTCGTCCTGAGGGAGCCACACGTGAGGGGGAGGCAAAAGAAGAGGCAAACTATTGAGTTTCATGCACCAAAATTCACTTCAATAGATGTTACCCGCAAGCGAATGAGCTGTCGGACCTACTCGTTCCATACAAGGCAAATTTCAAGCTAGCATAGCAAGCATTCCAAACGAATCCACTTGGCCGGTACGAGTTGATGAGTTGTGAAAATAAATGCACGTGCCATTGAACAACTGCAGTTACATACGTACGCAGGTAGCACAAGAAATGATCGATCTAGCTAGTTAGCTATAGCTAGAGTACGACCTGTACCACGACCATTCAAGTGCCCGGCTCCTCAGCTCATCCTCAGTTTCGATCTTACAAGACACACACATGCACAAACTTATGCATGCTTACCAATACATGCATCTTCACCGTCTAATTCGACGAGTTTCAGCCCTGTTGGGAAAAACAAGAAAGAGTTTAACTCGAAGCGGGGACCTTAACTAAACGCTTACGAGAACGTTTGCTGAATCTCTTGCACCAGCTCTTCAGCGCTGAGCGAACACTCGATTCCAATCTGCGAGAAGGTATACATGTACAACGTTAGGAATCGTTACGGGTTTGCTAAAAAAAGTGTAATTCTTTCTCTTTTTTTGCGGGTAACTTTTTTTATAATTCGCATGAGAAATGCAATTTACATGCATGATGAAACAGCAAGCTGTGGAATCGAGGGTGTATATAGCTACCAATGTTGTACTCCTTCTGTTTCATAATTCTTCCGTGGTTAACTAAAACCACGACAAGAATTATAGAATGGAGGGAGTAGTAAGTAATTTTTTTTAGAAAGGAGGCGCTTGCCCTGGCTTTAATGAACCGAAGCCCTTAAGTTTTACGCCGCCTAGTTCAACGACAAGCAATTGTCCTAGCAAGTGTGTGTTTCACAGATTCTAGATATTTGCGCAAATATATGACCGTTTGTCTTCAAATATGCTGCTCAAATTTTTCATCAGTGTTTGGTCCTTTGAGTTAACTAGCTACACTCTACACAGCAGTGCATACGTACCAACAGTAACAGACTATTCACTGGACTGTTACATAGGTCGTGATCCCTATTTTGAAGGTTGGTCCGGGTCCAAGCTAGCCATCCAACCCACGTTGATGTCCAGTGCAGCTTCAGCGTGATTGGTCAGTAGATATATATACATGCACATGCACTTAACACGGGAACCTCACATGAAACGAAATGCAGGTCCTCTTCGACTTTAATTAGTATGTCCATGCAATGTTTGGTCCCATGCATGCATGCCTTTACTACGTTCATGCTAGAGAGCGAGGGGAGTAAGGACAACTGCTAGCAGTTAGCTATAGCTTTGTTAGCTATACTAGGTACGTACACACCTTGACGGTGAAGGCGTTGACGTCAGTGTCGTCGATGGTGCTGATCTTGGCGTGGAGAATCTCCAGCGCCGGCGCCCGTGACTCGAGCGCGGCGATGATCTTCACCACCTGCCCCGGCGCGCGGTGCGACACCGTCTTCAGCACCAGGTTCGCGCCTGCGAACTCCACCCTCACGTCGGGGAGTGGGTCAGTCGGGGGCAGCTGCAGCGCCTGCCTGTTGGCGTACACCGACAGCTCGGCGGCGATGGCGTCGAGCGACGGGAGGTAGGAGGAGCCCGGCTCGTAGCCGGTCGGCGTCATCGCCGGGGACACGTAGGTGGAGCCGGAGATCGGCGGCGGCAGGGGGCGGAGCTTGTAGGGGCTGCCTGGCGTCGGCGGCGTCCTGGCAGGGCTGATCGGGACGGCGAGGCGCGGGCTGAGCGGCGGAGTGGACCTGAGCAATGGGCTGAGCGGCGGCGTGGATTTGTGGAGCGGGCTGAGAGGTAGGCGTGGGCTGTAGGACGTCGGGGGCGGACGCGGGCTGAGGACGTGCTCGGTGTAGGCCTTGCGCTGCTTCTTGGCCTCCAGCGACTGCTTCACTTGCTGCAGCTCCTTGATGTAGTCCACCACTCCTCCTATGATGGATGCTTGGTCACCCTGATCCAAAAAAGGCATAGTATATGTCAGTGTCATCCACAAGCATGCATAGGTCTAACAACTCTCATGAATAAAGCATTCTCCTGCAGCTAGGAATCCAAGCTCAGGGTTTCCAAGAAAGAAGGTAGATAGGCTACTCCCGGGTCAGTCTTCTCATCCAAAAAAAAAACCCTAGGCCGGGCCATGGCCTTGCAGCCAGCATGCATGCACTGATGCAATTGGCAGGTACACAGTGGTGTAGATATGCAGTACACCAGTACCTACTTTACGTAGGACTAGATCCCAATTCCCAACGAGGAAGATCCATGGAGGTTGATGTCACTGTCAATAAGTGATAATCTACCAGAGTGCTGGTGGTACAGAACGTGGAGTAATGATTCATCGGCTAGTTTGTTAGTTGACCCAAAAGAACCAACATCTAAACAAGTAAAGATCGAGTACGTACTCAAATTAATGTAGAGATAAATAGGTAGAAATGGAAAGCTGTGCAGGATGCACGCAGCAAGCACATCGAAAGTAAGAGGGTCTTACACGCTTGACATAGAAGCAGGGCATGAGCGACCGCAGCACGGTCAGGTGCTCGTTCATCTGCTTCCGGCGGTTGCGCTCCACCGTGATGTGGGCTGTCTTCGGCGCCGCGCCGCCTCCCTCCTCCGGGGAGCACTTCTGCCTCTTCTGCGTCTGCGCTATTCCGTCACATTCGTCCGGCCGCGCTCGCCGCTTGCTGCTTTTGTTCCCCGGCGCAGAACCGCCCATCAGCTCACCACGGCTGCTGGCGCCGGCGGTGGGGCTCAACGCTGCAGCGGCGCCGTGGACGCAGTCCTCCCAAGTCTCGAGGATGCTGAATAGGTCTTCGGCGTCGGTGGGGAGCTGGAACTCACCGTCGACGTCCACGAGGAGCTGATCGCACAGCGCATCTCCCATGTTCAATGCTTCGCACGTACCCGGCCGTGAGCTTGCGAGCTTGTGTTTGGCAGCTGCTAGCTGAGTGGTGCGAGGAAGAATGTTGTGTGCAAGTGGAAGATCTTGGCTAGATAGCTTTGCTTCTTTTAAGCATAGAGAGATCGGCCGTTGCTTGGGTGATGGTCATGAGAAGAGTCGGGATGACATAAATACAGGAGGAGGTGTACGGCTGCAAGAGATGCCCACCAACAACACTTCGGCGATACCTGATAGGGCAGCAACTCGAGGCGTATACCGGCCTGCCGGTCCACCCTAATGAGCTAATCAACTATGACGCCGGCTAAAATATCAATCTACCTCTTATATGTACATAGGTATATACACCCATAAGTGTGTTTTGATTGGTCAAATGAAAATTCTAAGAGGTTTTTTCTTCGGTACACCCTCTTAACTAAAAGATAACTTTTTTTAAAATAAATGTTGAGATTACAGCTTAGCACTTTCATGGCCATACTGTCTTTTTAGTATGGCGGAATTAGTAAGCTCTTAGGGTTCCTTTTGTTCACAGGATTCTAAAAAACGCGAGGATAGGTAATCACAAAAGTATGATAGAAATGACTGCACAAAATATAGGAATTGGTAAACATAGGAATTATGTCAACTTGGATGTTTGGTTCGTACACAAATTGAAAAAGCACAACTTAATATGGTCAAATTAAATTCAAACCACATGAAAATATATAGTTAGGGTGTTATTATTTCACTACAAATATTAATCTCGTTCTCCTGGCATACGAATTTTAGAAGGGTGTCAAGTGGATGTTAGAATTCTCGCGTTTTTTTTTCCTTTCGAAACCAATATCAATTAAGGAAAATTTCCTCCATTTTTTGTTTCTCCAATTCATGTGAACCAAAAAATGAATATTAATTACCATGGCAAGAAAACTTCGGATTCCTATGTTTTCTGTCAACATTTCCTTTGAATCATATGAGCCATTAAACCATATTGTATTGTTAGGTAGGATTGCTGAAAATAGGTCCTGATTACTAACTACACCCTCTATAAACTAAACTAGTGATCTGAAACGTCTTATATTAGTTCTCTGATAGATCTGTTCAAGTAGGTGTTCCTGTCTGCCATCAAATCAGCTAGTTGACATGATGCAAATTTGACAAGTAAATGTATAAAATAGGAAATACAACTAGATTTGCATCTATATCCTCTTGGAAACTTTACATTGGCAATTTAATTCATCAGCACACATTTCACATTTTTTTTAGAAATGGAGGAAGACCCCGGCCTCTGCATCTGGACGATGCATGCAGCCATTTTATTAATTGTTCACACAAGACCTTACAAAGTAATACAACCGTAAGACTAAAGCCACCATCTAGGAAACATCTGTTGCTACTCCTATTGAATTGATGAAGGGATGCTGATAGTCTGGGCCTAATACCAAACAGACCTCGCAGCCAGACCTACCATCTAAGACCTGAGGTCCCATCCAGGACGCCTGCCGGTTATGGGGCACCCACCGGTCCGGCGCACTCCTCAACCAGGACGCATGCCGGGTATGAGGACACCGCAGCCACCTGCCACCAATCCAACTTCGGAACTGTACTGCTGCATCTACCTTGCCCGGTCCAGCTGTCGTCGATGCCACCACGACGCCAGACCGCGTCACCCTCCTGCATGAGTCCATCTCCGCGCATCGGACGCCGAGTCACCACAACGCCATGCCGCCGAGATCCACCGCCATCAATGAGTGAGATGAAGCACCACTCCACCAAAGAATCTGTCCTCTGGTCCCTCGATCACATGTGTACCTCCAAGAATGACGCCACAAAGGGGGGAACGACACTAGAGCGCCGCCGTCATCCGATCTAGGGTTTCCCCCGGAGGTAGCAGAGAGTGGCCTTGAACTTCTCCACGGTGATGCCTTCAAGAAGGGAACGATGCAGATAGCGCCGCCACCGCCGGCCTTGGCAATAGCCGAAAGCAATTTTTCACCCAGATCTGTTCGAAGGAATCCAACTCCCATGCATGGCCGCCGCCACTACCAGGCTAAGCACTCCCCGCCGCTGGCACCTCCACGATGCCCAGAGGCCGCAAGACTCGCCGCCACCACGCTTGGGCCGTCTGCCACCTCTACCAACACCAACCCCACCATCCACCGGATCTGGGCAGGGATCCCAGATCCATCCCCGCCACCCACCACCACGAAGGGGAGGAGGCGGCGCCAGCTAGGGACGCCGGGAGGGGGAAAAGGAGCCGAGGCAGGGGCAGCCCGATGGCCGGCACCACCAGGCAGATGGGAACGCCCCGCGGAGTCCCCAACTGCGTGCAGGAGAGAGCCGCCCCACCGCCGCCAATGCCACACGGCCTTTGGCCAGTTATGCCCCAGGCGGCGGCGAGGGAGGGGGTTGAGGCAAAGGGGGCCACGGGGCGTGGCTAGGGTTCCTCCCAGGGGCACCCGCGGGACTGCCTCAGGAAGGGGGAGGTGGAGGGGCAGTCACGCCAGCCAATTCCACATTTCCTCGCACACATTTCACATGACAACGGTTTTTCTCCAAAAAATAAAGAACATGCCATTTCCTGTAAAAAAGAGAGAGAATCTGATAGAGACACAATAGAGAGATTCAGCAAATTAGGTATATATCTCTGTATGCCGTTGAAAATAGTACAGTTAAGCTTTGTATATGAGAGGTTGTGGAGTACATAACTACTTCTATCACTGAGGTGTTCTGCTGGACTCCATCTGTGAATGTTGGTTGGACGTAGAGAAAAAACAATATAAAATAATTCTATTTGTGTTTTATCTGAATCATCGAAGAATGGACAAAATTATCATTTAAAAAGAATAAGGGGATGGTCTATGGAGGAAGCCACGTTATAATTACTAAATTTCTACAAATGTATCCCCATTATATTAGGCGAAATGCTTTATGTTGTACAAATTTTGCTTGTGGGAATCGCAAGTAAAAAAACTCTTTTTGTGGCACAGAATTTATTTGTTACCGTGAAACAACTTAGAAAAGCAATACTCTCTCACATAAATTTTTCATCCATCCATGTTTCAGCACTATGTCAGTTTCAAGAAAGTGTTAAAAATGCTACACAACCCTTCGCCATATTCTCCCTCCTCGGGACGTGGAAACAGCACTGAATCAACAAAGAAAATGAAAGAGCATGTGGCGGCCCATGTGTGGTTTTGGTAATTGATGACGTTCTCTATGGACTATTGGTTTCCTTGAGTTATATTTGAAGAATTTGTCCATATGCGCTTCTTGAAGTCCATGTGTTGGTTTCAAGGAGTTTATGAGTTGACCAAGGTGCTATTCAAGGAATTATCCAAAGTTTGGTCAGAGAGAAGACATGAGACAAGCTTGATCAAGACCAAGTCAAGGAGTGAATCAAGTTGATCAACACACAAAGCGTACAAGATGTAACGAGAGGAATCAAGTGATCCAATGGTATGGTAAGCATTGTCCATTACGCTTTGTGTACTAACCCGCTTTGTGTACTAACCCATGGTCGTGCATCAAAAGGAAGATATCATATAACCCATGGAGGATGACATCAGGTGGTGATCGTCATCAAGGTTGCGGTGTGCAAGTTCAAGTGGAGGATCACAGAGAGATCGTGCTTGAATCTTGCGGTCCATTGTGGTGACAATGGACTTGTGAAGATGTGCCGAAGAGTGGCTCACCCATAGTGGAGTATGGGGGAGCAATCAACGATTCTTCATCGAGCCAACTTAATCAACAAAGGTGGTCCAACTTGTGGAAGTCGATATCTTCATCATCAAGCTCAAGTGGACTTTGTGCAAGGCAAAGGTTTGCCCTTGATAGGTTTTCAATTTTATCGGTCTCATGGTGGTAGTTGGGAGACCAGGTTATAGGATCATTTGTCGTACTATCAAGGGGGGCTCTCAAGTTAGTAGCTAGATCATATCGTTCGTAGAGAGATCAAACCATTGCATCATTGCATCATCTTTCTTGGTTCTTGTTTGGTTTTTCTCTGTGTGAGTTTAAGAGCTTTTGGTCATCTTCATGACAAGATCGAGTTCATCGAAAACGGAGTTCACGTATGCATCTTCTATGATGTTTTCGATGTTGGAATTTTTGCCGGTTCTTCACCGGTAGAGGTTTCACTCCTCTATATCTTGGGCATACCCCCCCCCCTCCTAACTGTTGGATAGTTCCTGTCGTCCACTATCCAACAAGCTTGAGTTTGCTCAATTTTGAGCTCATTTGTAGAAGTTATGGTAGTTCTGCTTCTGGAAACTCGGCTTTCGTGTCGGGTTTGCGCGGAAGTAGAACGGTAGTGTGAAGCGGTAGTACTGCCTATCAGCGGTAGTACCGCCCACAACTACCGCTGCACTTCTACTCCCTCTAGGTCTCGATGCACTCTCAGCGGAAGTGAAGCGGTAGTGGAGAGCAGCACTACTGCCTATAAGCGATAGTACTACTTAGGTGGGCGGTAGTACCGCTATAGCAGTTCTACTACTTCTCCCCTGTTCCTGCTCTGCTTCTGAGTAACCGCTCCGGCTGGGGCGAGCTATAGTACCGCTCCGGCTGCACTACCGCCTCGTGGTTTCGTGTCATTGCACTGTTTTTGGGTTACTACCGCCCGAGCGGTAGTACCGCTCAACAGAGCGGTGGAGAGAACCTTATC
Organism: Triticum aestivum; assembly: GCF_018294505.1. NCBI lineage: Eukaryota > Viridiplantae > Streptophyta > Magnoliopsida > Poales > Poaceae > Triticum > Triticum aestivum. The sequence goes on along the minus strand of NC_057813.1, from coordinate 439,688,885 downwards.
TCTTGAGCTCGTGTACTTCACCCATTGTCGACCTTCTTCGAGCTTGCTAACTCTCAATCCCTCCAATGATTCTTGCTAGTTGTTGAGGGAAAAGAGAGAGGGGATCTAGATCTACGTTTCCAGCAATCACTTTCTCCTTTATGTGAGGGGAACCCCTTGGATCTAGATCTTGGAGTTCTGTGTGTTCTCTTCTTTGTTCTTCCTCTCATTTTCTTCCATAGCATTAGTTGCTTTGGTAGGATTCGGGAGAGAAGGACTTGGGCACTCCGTGTGCCCTTGCCATTGCATTTGGTGCATCGGTTTGAGTTATTCACGGTGATACGTGGAAGTGAAGTTGAGAAGCTTGTTACTTTTGGGTGTTTGGGCACCCTATAGCTTGTCCATCTTGGGTGCCTTGGTGCCCTAAACGGTTGTTGTTGTCAGAGCTCAATCATTGTGGTGTAAAGCTCCGGGCAAGCGTCGGGATCTCCAATTAGGTTGTGGAGATCGCCCCGAGCAATTTGACGGGTACCGATGACCGCCCCCAAGGGTTGCCAAAGTGTATGGGTTCGGTGACTGCCCCCAAGGGTTGGCATTTGTACGGGTTCGGTGACAGCCCTCAAGGGTCCCTTAGTGGAATCACAACATCTTGCATTGTGCGAGGGTGTGAGAAGATTACGGTGGCCCTAGTGGCTTCTTGGGGAGCATTGTGCCTCCACACCACTCCAAATGGAGATTAGCATCTACAAGGGTGTTAACTTCGGGATACATTGTCATCTCCGTGTGCCTCGGTTATCTCTTACCCGAGCCCTTTACTTATGCACTTTTACTTTGTGATAGCCATAATGTTTCATGTTATATATCTTGCTATTGAAAGTGCGTTATATCGACTAGAGGGGGGGGGGGGTGAATAGGCGATTTTTATGAATTCTTCACTGAGGAATTTGCTGGTGGGGAAATTCCTAAATGAAGAACTACTTGCAGCGGAATAAGTACTCAAATGTAAACATAACAGAACACAAGCATGGTCATCATAATGGAATGAAGACAAGCACAGGGTACGAAAGCGTAAACACAGGATAACACAGAAAGAAGACGGACGGACTGAAGAAATTGAACTGAGGAAATTGAGAAAGTCTTCACTCAAAGTCTTCGAACAGATATGAACAGGCACACATCAACAGAAATGAGGAAATGAAAGAGTTGAGGAAATAGAACCAGTAAGCTTGGTGAAGATAATGATTTGGTAGACCAGTTCCAACTGCTGTCTCAGTTGTACGTCTGGTTGGAGCGGCTGAGTATTTAAACTCGAGGAAACCCAGTCCTGGACACACAGTCCTCACCGTATTCTCCTTGAGCTAAGGTCACACAGACATCACCCAATCACTCGTGGTAAGTCTTCACGTGACTTCCAAACCTTCACAGACTAGGTCACTCGGCGATCCACAATTCCTCTTGGATGCTCTAGACCATGACGCCTAACCGTCTGGAAGAAGCACAGTCTTCAAAGGTAACAAGCGTCGGATCCACGCAGGATCAATCTCTTCAGTGATGCTCAATCACTTTGGGTTTGTAGGTGTTGGGTTTGGGTTTTCCTCACTTGATGATTTTCGCTCAAAGTCCTCGGAGGATGGGATGCTCACAAATGACAAGTGTCAGATTCTCTCGGAGTAGCCAACCAGCTAGTGGTTGAGGGGGGCGGCTATTTATAGCCTAGGGAGCAGCCCGACATGATAAGACATAAAAGCCCTTGTCTGATATGACCGTTAGGTGGGTAGATATTTTGGGACAGCTGGCGCATAGCACAGCAACGGTCGGAATATTGACTCTCAAAGTCCTCAGGGCTATCATGTACCTCACTGTGTAGGCAATCCGCACTGGCAAATTCCTAACTCCTCAGTCAGAACAAATTCCTCAGAGACCAGAAGAACTTCTTCTCTGTCACTAAAGAATATGACTGAAATATATGAGATTTCCAATGGCTTCACTCGAAGGGATTGGTAGGTGTAGGATTTTGAGTTGAGCATCACATGGAAATTTTTCCTTAGTATTTCCTCGACCCCTTTTAACAGTACGGTGTTTCCTATGACTCAAGAAAAAGAAAATGAAACTATAAAGACAAAAGTCTTCATGCTTCATGTTTCTCGAATGATTGCCAAGTCTTCAAGGTCACACCAATTTCTTCACTTTCAAAGTCTCTAGAAAGTCTTCAGAAATCCAAAGTCTTCAGTCGAAGAACTTCATTTTTAGGGGTTGACTTTCTCTGTAAGTATCAAATTCCTCATAGACTAATAGACCTGTGTACACTCACAAAAGCATCAGTCCTTAACCTATAAGTCTTCAATACACCAAAATCACTAAGGGGCACTAGATGCACTTACAATCTCCCCCTTTTTGGTGATTGATGACAATATAGGTCAAGTTTTCAACGGGGATAACCATATGAAGTGTAAATACTGATATTGAGGAAATTGATTACAAGATATAGAAGAACTCCCCCTGAAAATGTGCATAGTGAGGAATTTGCTTTTAAAGCAATGCACACTTGAAGAGTATAATCATGGAGATCTCCCCCTATATCTTGTAATTCATACACGCATTTGACATATAATATGAATAATTTGAAATGCATGATGAAATATGGTGACTGATGTAATTCAGCATGCGTGCATTAACATTAATGAGGAATAAGCATGCTGAAGAACACATCAAAAGTATCAGGCCACCATAGAGTTTAAGATTACAACTCGATCCAGCAAAGTCATCAGAAGAACGAGAGTTGTAACTTAGCAAAAACGCCCATATAAGATAGACCCGCTTGAAGACTAACTCAAATTTCTCCCCCTTTGTCATCGAATGACCAAAAGGGTTGAAAATGAGGACTAACGCCCCTGAACAATATCATGATGATGGAGGAGCGCCAGCATTGTCAGGGTCATGAGTCGTTGTAGGGCCTACTGCAGTGTCGTCCAAGTCTTCATACTCATCTGTGTCGCGTGATGAAGAATATGAACTGGCCACCAAGGAAGGAACCTTGACCTTCTTGAATTTCTTCGGTGGAGGAGCAGACCAGTCAAAGTCTTCCGTGAAGCCCATTTTCTTTAGATCTTCTTCACCATATAGATGTGACAGAATAGCCCAGGTGCGATCAAAAACTTCATGGAGGTAGTAATGGTTTTCTTCACTGCATTATATGTAGAAGTCATGTTGTGAAGAATAGAGCCAAACTGACGCTTAACCCACTTATGGTTTCGATCCACCTTTTGGTGAAGACTTAGAAGCAGCTCACGGTCAGTCATCACACGAGGAGCAGTAGCTTGAGGACGTGACTTGGTAGCATTGGCAGCAGAATCATGAGTGGCAGAGTCATCATTGGTGGAGTAAGATGCAGCTTTGCGAAACTGACCATCCAATGGAAGAATGCCTTCATCGATAATGGCTGGTGACTTGCCCTTCTCATCAGCTGAGGAATATGTCCGCTTGAGGACTTCAATCGGGCGCAAGTAGCTGAGGTGATTCTGAAAGTCAGCCTTATAGTTGAGTGAAGACCTTGTTCTGAGGAATCTCATGATCCACAGCGCGTAAGGATTCAGCTCAAATGGTGAAAGTGCAACATTCGCCAGAGTCCTCATGAAGAAATCATGATAGTTTATGGGGATGCCATGCATTATGTTGAATAGCATATTCTTCATCATCCCAATAACTTCTTCATCGGATGAGTCATGGCCTTTGATAGGACTCATGGTCTTCGTCAGAATGCGATAGATGGTTCTTGGGACATAGAGCAATTCCTTCACGAGGTATTTGGTCCTTGGGGCTTGACCAGGCTTCAGAGGCTTCATGAGCACTTGCATATAGTGAGCAGTGAGTTTAGGCTCATCATACAGACAACGAGCACCGTCAGGTGGAAGACTGATTGGCAGGGCATGAAGCAATTCAGAGGCTGGTGCCTTGTAATGAGTGTTTTCAGTCATCCAGTCCAACACCCAAGAGTTGAAGTCAACAGCATCACCTGTGATATGCAAAGTTGCGTAGAACTGAAGAATGAGGTCTTCATTCCAATCAACTATGTCTGAGCAAAAGTTGAGCAAGCCTGCATCATGAAGCATACTAAGGACTTGAGAGAAGCAAGGCATTGATTCCATATCCACGTGAGGAATATGCTCGTGGTCGAAGACTTTGTCCTTGTTGAAAAGCAGTGAAGAATAGAAGTTGGCCTGGCTGGCAGTCCAGAAACGCTTCCTTCTAAGACGAGCATTGTCATATGGGTTGAATTCAGTGAAGAACACATGCTCGCCGAAGAAATCATCAGCCTTGAATTTTTGCTTCTTGGCGAAAGGATCCTTTGGCTTGGGCTGAGGAGTGTCAGTCAATTGCATTACCACCTCAGGAATCGCAATATCAGGTTCCTCATGCTGAGGAATTTCAGGCTCTTCTGCAGCTTCAGCCTGGTTCTTCAATTCTTCATTGTCAATTTCTTCAGCACTAGTGGCTGGAATTTCTTCATGAATAGACGAGGTTGCATGAGGTTCTTCAGATCCCATTTGCACTTCAGTAGCAGCGGGGGACTAAGGAATTGCTTGGAGTGGAGTGAACATTGGAGAGTTGGGGTGCAGACTTTCCCAAAAGTCATCATTGAGCATAGGAGTGGTACTACCAATGTCCACATCCTCATCTTCCATTTCTTCGACACCTGTCTCTTCAGCAGTGAACTGAGGCATAGATGAGGAAATGACTGGGTTGAAGGGATTGTATCCACTTCAATTTCTTCATCCAACTGCTCTGTCGAAGCAGCGGAAGGAGTTTCTTCATCTGATTCGCTAGGAATCACATAATATTCACCAAAAGGAACAAGGTCCTTTGATGGCATGAAAGAGACTGGAACGTCATCAATTGGGTTGTCAATTGAACTAGTTAGAGGCTTCATCTTCTTTGGAGCTGAAGAATTTGATGAAGTTGATGCCTTCCTTTTCTTCACAGCTGCACGCTCTGCAACCTTGGTCTTCTTCACATCTAATGCAGATGGAAGGATCGGAGTTGGTGTAGGCGCAGGAGGTGTAGAGGACTTTGGTTCATGTTCTTCAGGCACAACTGATGCAGTTGCCCTCACTTCTTCACTTTCTTCAGGCGCACCACTAGTGGATGCCCTGGCAATATCTTCAGCGGCTGGAATGGAGTCATCATCCCTGGTACTCTCATTTTCGTCAGCAGCCTGATTGTCATCAGCGGTGCTGGCATGTTCTTCAATAGGCTGAGCAGATGCTTCAGCTTGAGGAACTTCAACGTGCACAGGAGCAGCAGCACTTGAAGTGAATTTCTTTGTCAGATTGACGAACCGAACCTTGGCGCCCTTCCAACCAGCATGGTAGCGATCAAATTCATCACTCGGTTGCTTGATTTCAGCTTGCAAGGCAATGAGCTGACCAGGGGTGAGAGTGAGGACATTGTCCTTGAGGTAGCGCTGTTTCTTGTATTGCGCTTTCTTCAACCTTCTGCCTTCTTCAAATTTCCACTTCTCTTCCACAATGAAGGCAGTCAGAACATGACTTTGACCAGGAGTGAGATTCATCTCCGGCAAAGGTGTGTTATGGTCCTTGTGCCATAGGTTAATGAAGTCGAGGATCAATCTTGGATCCAACAGCAGTGGCACATTACTACCTTTGGCTCTAGCGGCCCTGGCTTGCCTGTCTCTGATGATTTCAGCAAGTTCTTCATCATCAGCCTCATCGTCATCAGAGGGAACTTGGAAGGCGACCTGCTTCTTGTGAGGACTTGGTCGAAGGCCTCGTCCAGCAGTGGCCTTTTTCTTCAGCAGAGAGGGGCCAGCTGAGGAATGTGGTGCAGCTGAGGAACTTGCAGATGCTCCTAAGGAAATTGAGATGCCTGTAGTCCTTTGGCACGTGGCGACATGCACATGTGCTGAGGATTTTGTCGGAGCAGCTGAAGACTTTGTCGGAGGAGCTGAGGACTTGGAAGGAGCAGCTTGAGGAATTGGCCGTGAGGGCCTTGAAGAATCTGGCCTTGAGGGCATTGCTGAGGAGCTTGGTCGTGAGGGCATTTAGGGAGAAGCGCTTGACTTATGAGCAGGCTTCTTAGGCATCGCCTTCTTCGGCTGACTAGCAGAGGCCTCAGCAGCGGTAGCAGTAGCAACAGAGTCTGCATTGAATTTCTTCACTGCTTCCTTTGCTTGCTTGGCCAGTTTGGCCTGGCGCTTTGCCCATTCATCAGCATAGTCCTCGCCGCGCTTGAGGCTAGTGGGATCTGCCACATGGCCTGGTGCCAATGGAGGTCTTGAGCATGGAGGGTTTAGCGCGAATTTCTTCATATACTTTGGAGTAACATATCTGTACTCCCTCCATTCCCGTGCCCATCTCCTCTCTATCTTTTGGATGTGCACCTTGCGCTGATTTCTATCTTCCTTAGGGGGTGTGCAGTACCCAGCATAAATGTCCTCAGGGATTTCAAATGCAGTATTGACCTCAGGCCTCTTTCCACCTTTCTGTAGCTTCTTTCCTTCAGTCATTTTCTTCAGCTGAGGAATATGAACAGCTGAAGTTTCTGAAGAAGTGTGCAACTTTTCTTCGTGGAACGCTGCAAATGAGTTAAGTTGATGAGAACCTAGTGAATCAGCAGCGGAAATTTGTGCCTGTGAACAGAGTATAGTTGCAAGGAATTTGGAGAGGTCATATGCATTCTTAGAAGGTTTTTCAAAAAGTATAGGTTTGAGGAATTTGACCAGATGAGTCTTGAGGAATTTCACTAAGCGTTCTTTGTCGTAGGTTCCAGAGTTGTATAGATTTGTAAATCCACACAATTGAGGAATCTTGAAGAAAAACATTGCTTAGAGAAACGAATCACGAGCAGATGACATGTGAGGTGTTCATGTGTGTGTAGATTTGAAGAATAAACACCTTTGAAGATTTTCAAGGAAACATATGAATCAAAAAGGGCAGTAAAAGTAACTTTTAATTACCTGAAGTGAAGAACACGATGAACTGGGAAGTGTAGATGTGAAGTTCATCAGTTCAGATCTTCCACGCCCTAACTCGGCAGAGGAAGACGGCTACGGCGGCGGCGGAGTGAAGAAATCCGCAATCGGCACGAGTACGACGGCGTCGAGGTCGAGGCAGTGAAGCTCTTCCTCACCGGCGACGATGAAGTAGCGGCAGCGCTAGGGTTTGGGGAGCTCGAGCGGGAGTGAGAGCGAGCGAGGTGAAAGTGAAGTGAGGAAGAGGCAGGGGTATTTATAGAGGGAGTGAAAAACTATACGCCCGAGGAAATCGGACGAACGTGCCCCTGGCCCTTCTCATTTGCTTGACATGTGTCACCCACGTACTAAGAGGTGGCGATCGTGTAGGATCGTGGGTGAATAGATAAGTATTGTCGTGAGAAGGGAATGGTTTGAGCGGCAAAGCCGAAAATTCTGATAAGATAAGTTAAAAGTTCCGTTCACAATTTCTTCAGCTGTCAAGGACACAGTGAAGATTTTGAACGAGTTTCAATTAGAACGCACATGAAGAATTTGTGAATAGACTGGGTTGAGTTTAGCATAGAGGGGGAAGAGTCCGATCACATTCACTTAGTAGAAGAAATGAACTTGAACTAGCGTGAATGTTGTAGAGGACATAAAACTCATATTCCTTAGTTTTTGAAAAATGCAGAGTTGAAGAATTTGAAAAAAAACTAAGGAATTTCAAAAATGAAGAAACACTCAAATTTAAGATTTCCAACTTTGGGTGGTGGCGTAACCCACCGTATAAGAAAGCTGATTTCAGACACCGTGTACAATTGTCGTAGGGCTCTGAGAATCAATTTCTTCATTAATTTCTTCACACTTAGAGGGTTAGTCTTCATTGATTTAAGAAAAACGTTACTTCGTGTGTTGTGCATCTAAGTCATCAAGTCAGCATAAGTGTTAGGATGTGTGTCCATTTCAGAGAACATTCAAAGATTCTAGGATATTTAGCTCACACCACAACTTGCTAAATCTCTTCTCATCCAAGGGCTTAGTGAAGATATCGGCCAGCTGATCTTCAGTGCTAACGTGGTCGATGGAGATGTCGCCCTTCAACACATGATCACGAAGAAAATGATGATGAATCTGGATGTGCTTGGTCTTCAAGTGCTGAACTGGGTTATGAGCAATCTTGATAGCACTCTCATTGTCGCAGTAGAGAGGCACATTCTTCACGTTGACGCCATAGTCCTTGAGTGTTTGCTTCATCCATAGTAGTTGAGCACAGCACGATCCAGCAGCAATGTACTCAGCTTCTGCAGTGGAGAGTGATACACAGTTCTGTTTCTTCGAGGACCAACAGACTAGAGATCGTCCGAGGAAATGGCATGTGCCAGACGTTGACTTGCGGTCCACGCGATCGCCAGCATAGTCAGAGTCTGAATATCCAATGAGATCAAAAGACGAGCCCTTGGGATACCATAATCCAAGTGTTGGTGTGTGAGCTAAGTATCGAAGAATATGCTTCACAGCCTTAAGGTGTGATTCCTTCGGTGTAGCTTGAAATCGGGCACACAAGCAAACACTAAGCATAATATCCGGCCTAGATGCACATAGGTACAATAAAGAGCCAATCATGGAGCAGTATACCTTTTGATCGAAGTCTTTACCATTTTCATCAGTGCATAGATGGCCATTTGTGGGCATTGAATTTTGACCCCTTTGCAGTCTTGCATGCCGAATTTCCTCAATGCGTCCTTGAGGTATTTCTCCTGAGAAATGAATATCCCATTGTGTTGTTGACGAATTTGAAGACCTAAAAAGAATTTCAGTTCTCCCATCATAGACATTTGATATTCTTCACTCATCATATAGGCAAATTCATCACTGTATCATCGGTCAGTACAACCAAAAATGATATCATCAACATATATTTGGCACACAAACAATTCACCATCATAAGATTTAGTGAAAAGAGTTGGGTCGAGTGAACCGGGTTTGAAGCCTTTCTTCATGAGGAATTCCTTCAAAGTATCATACCACGCCCGAGGGGCTTGCTTGAGGCCATACAGGGCCTTATTGACTCTGAAGACTTTGTCAGGATGCTTTGGATCTTCAAAACCTGGGGGTTGAGCAACATATACTTCTTCCTCAAGCTTACCAATGAGGAATACACTTTTCACATCCATTTGTTGTAAGATAATATCATGATAGTTAGCATAAGCAAGTAATATGCGAATAGCCTCCAGTCTAGCAACAGGTGCAAAAGTTTTGTCGAAGTAAATTCCTTCAACCTGTGTGTAGCCTTGAGCTACAAGCCGTGCCTTATTCCTCACCACAAGGCCATTTTCATCTTGCTTGTTGGGGTAGATCCACTTTGTGCCAATAATGTTGTGCTTGCGAGGATCTGGACGTTTGACCAGTTCCCAGATGTTGTTGAGCTCGAACTGATGTAATTATTCTTGCATAGCTTGAATCCACTCAGGCTCCAAAAATGCTTCATCTACCTTAGTGGGCTCTGTGATAGAGACAAAAGCAAAGTGCCCACAAAAGTTAGACAAATGTGAAGCTTTTGAGCATGTGAGAGGACCTGGTGCTTCAATGTCATCGATGATCTTCTCGATTTGCACTCCGTTTGCAATACGAGGATGGGTGGGTTGTCTTCGAGGAATTTGATCCGCATTTTCTTCAGGAGCATTTTCCTCAGCACCATTTTCTTCAGGTGCACCAGCTCGACGTTCATCACGTTCTGGAATGAATTCTTTAGCAGATTCTTCAGTGGGAATGACATCCTCAGTAGCTTTGAACTTGATTGATTCCTCAGGTGCTGGTTCATCTATCACAGAAGGTAGGTGCTCTCTTTGCGAGCCATTAGTTTCATCGAACCACACATCTACAGTTTCAACAACCTTGTGAAGAACGTTGTTGAAGACTTTGTAGGTGCGCGAGTCCTTTCCGTAACCAAGCATAAAACCCTCATGTGCTTTCGGTGCAAATTTAGAAGTGTGATGAGGATCTCTAATCCAACATTTAGCACCGAAGACTTTGAAATAACTCACATTGGGTATCTTGTCAGTGAGGAGTTCATAGGCAGTCTTCTTGAAGAATTTGTGAAGATATACTCTATTGATGATGTGGCACGCAGTATCAATTGCCTCACTCCAGAACCGACGAGGTGTCTGGTATTCATTAAGCATAGTGCGAGCCATCTCAACAAGAGTTCTATTCTTGCGCTCCACGACGCCATTCTGCTGAGGAGTATAAGGAGCAGATAACTCATGAGTAATACCAAGTTCATCAAGATAGTCATCAAGACCGGAATTCTTGAACGCAGTCCCATTGTCACTTCTGATGTGCTTGATCTTCACACCAAAGTTGGTTGAAGCCCTCGAGGAAAATCGTTTGAAGACTTCCTGCACCTCATGTTTGTAAGTGACAATGTGCAACTATGTGTAATGAGAATAATCATCAACAATAACAAAGCCATATAGAGATGCATCATTTGTAATAGCAGAATAATGATTAGGACCGAAGAGATCCATGTGAAGCAATTCAAATGGTCGAGTGGTAGTCATGATAGTCTTCGCTGGATACTTGGCCTTGGTCATCTTTCCAGCTTCACAAGCTCCGCATAAGTGATCCTTGAGGAATTTGACATTCTCAATGCCAATGACATGCTTCTTCTTTGCAAGCGTGTGCAAATTCCTCATGCCAGCATGGCCAAGTCGTCGATGCCATAGTGATACATCCATTTTGCATCATGCTTTTATATCAATATTTATTGCATTATGGGCTGTTATTACACATTATATCTCAATACTTATGGCTATTCTCTCTTATTTTACAAGGTTTACCATGAAGAGGGGGAATGCCAGCAACTGGAATTCTGGCTGGAAAAGGAGCAAACGTTGCAAACCTATTCTGCACAGCTCCAAAAGTCCTGAAACTCCACGAAACAACCTTTTGGAATTAATAAGAATTTCTGAGCGAAAGAAATATGCCAGGGGGCCCACACCCTATCCAGGAGACAGGGGGCGCCCCCCCCTATAGGGCACGCCCTCCTATCTCCTGGGCCCCCTGGTGGGCCTCCGGCATCCATCTTCTGCTATATCATCACTTTTACCCTGGAAAAAATCGCGGGCAAGCTTACGGGACGAAACTCTGCCGCCACGAGGCGGAACCTTGGCGGAATCAATCTAGGGCTCTGGCGGTGCTGTTCTGCTGGGGACACTTCCCTCCGGGAGGGGGAAATCATCACCAACAATCCTCTCATCGGGAGGGGGTCAATCTCCATCAACATCTTCACCAGCACCATCTCCTCTCAAAACCCTAGTTCATCTCTTGTATCCAATCTTGTATCAAAACCACAAATTGGTACCTATGGGTTGCTAGTAGTGTTGATTACTCCTTGTAGTTGATGCTAATTGGTTTACTTGGTGGAAGATCATATGTTCAGATCCTTTATGCATATTATTACTCCTCTGATTATTAACATGAATATGCTTTGTGTGTAGTTACATTTGTTCCTGAGGACATGGGTGAAGTCTTGCTATTAGTAGTCATGTGAATTTGGTATTCGTTCGATATTTTGATGAGATGTATGTTGTCTTTTCCTCTAGTGGTGTTATGTGAACGTCGACTACATGACACTTCACCATTATTTGGGCCTAGAGGAAGGCATGGGGAAGTAATAAGTAGATGATGGGTTGCTAGAGTGACAGAAGCTTAAACCCTAGTTTATGCGTTGCTTCGTTAGGGGCTGATATGGATCCATATGTTTAATGCTGTGGTTAGTTTACCTTAATACTTCTTTTGTAGTTGCGGATGCTTGCAATAGGGGTTAATCATAAGTGGGATGCTTGTCCAAGTTAGGGCAGTACCCAAGTATCGGTCCACCCACATATCAAATTATCAAAGTACCGAACGCGAATCATATGAACGTGATGAAAACTAGCTTGACGATAATTCCCAAAGTGTCCTCGGGAGCTCCTTCCTCATTATCAGAAATTGTCCAGGCTTATCCTTTGCTACATAAAGGATTGGGCCACCTTGCTTCACTTTGTTTACTTTATTTACTTGTTACACATTACTATTTATTTTATCACAAAACTATCTATTACCTACAATTTCAGTGCTTGCAGAGAAAACCTTACTAAAAACCACTTATCATTTCCTTCTGCTCCTTGTTGAGTTCGACACTCTTACTTATCGAAAGGACTACGATAGATCCCCTACACTTATGGGTCATCAAGACTCTTTTCTGGTGCCGTTGCCGGGGAGTGTAGCGCTTTTGGTGAGTGGAACTTGGTAAGGAAACATTTATATAGTGTGCTGAAATTTTCTGTACTTGTCACTATGGAAACTAATCCTTTGAGGGGCTTGTTTGGGGTATCTTCACCCCAACCAGAAGAGAAAAGAGTTGCTCCTCAACCTACTGAACTTTATGAAAATATTTACTTTGAGATTCCTTCAGGTATGATAGAGAAACTGCTAGCTAATCCATTTGCAGGAGATGGAACAATGCATCCTGATTTACACCTTATCTTTGTGGATGAAGTTTGTGCATTATTTAAGCTTGCAGGTATTCCCGATGATGTTGTCAAAAGGAAGGTCTTCCCTTTATCTTTGAAGGGATATGCATTGACATGGTATAGGCTATGTGATGATACGGGATCTTGGAATTATAAGCGATTGAAGTTGGAATTTCACCAGAAGTTCTATCCTATGCATCTTGTTCATCGTGATCGTAATTACATATATAATTTCTGGCCTCGCGAAGGAGAAAGCATCGCTCAAGCTTGGGGGAGGCTTAAGTCAATGTTATATTCATGCCCCAATCATGAGCTCTCTCGGGAAATGATTATTCACAATTTTTATGCTCGGCTTTCTCTTGATAATCGCAACCTGCTTGATACTTCCTATGCTGGTTCTTATATGCTAAAGACTATTGATTTCAAATGGGACTTATTGGAAAGAATTAAATGCAACTTTGAAGATTGGGGTTCCGGCGATGGTAAGGAGTTAGGTATGACACCTAAGTTCGATTGTGTTAAATCTTTTATGGATACCGATGCTTTTCGTGGATTTAGCGCTAAGTATGGACTTGACTCTGAGATAGTAGCTACTTTCTGTGAATCTTTTGCTACTCACGTTGATCTCCCTAAAGATAAGTGGTTTAAATATAATCCTCCTGTTGAAGTGAAAGTAGTTGCACCTATTACAGTCGAAGAAAAGACTATTACCTATAGTGATCCTATTGTTCCTACTGCTTATGTTGAAAAACCTCCTTTTCCTGTTAGGACAAAGGATCATGCTAAAGCTTCGACTGTTGTTCGTAAGAGTAATACTAGGACTTATACACCTCCTGAGCAAAGTAATGTTGAACCTAGTATTGCTATGGTTAAAGATCTCTTGGATGAGGACTTAGATGGGCATGTTATTTCTTTCTTGGGTGAGACTGCTAATATTGCTAGACCTGATACTAAGAGATGTAGACCTGTCGTAGGTGTGCCTGTTATTTCTGTTAAAATAGGAGATCATTGTTATCATGGCTTATGTGATATGGGTGCTAGTGCTAGTGCGATACCTTATGATCTTTATAAATAAATTATGCACGACATTGCACCCGTTGAATTAGAAGACATTGATGTTACTATTAAGCTTGCTAATAGGGATACCATTAAACCTATTGGGATTGTTAGAGATGTTGAAGTTTTGTGTGGGAAGGTTAAATACCCTGCTGATTTTCTTGTTCTTGGTTCCCCACAAGATGATTTTTGTCTCATTATTTTTGGTAGACCCTTCTAGAATACTGCTAGTGCTAAGATTAATAGTGAAAAGAATATTGTCACTGTTGGCATAGATGGTATGTCTCATGAGTTTAATTTCGCTAAGTTTAGTAGACAACCTCGTGAAAGGGAACCACCTAGTAAGGATGAAATTATTGGTCTTGCTTCCATTGTTGTTCCTCCAACTGATCCGTTAGAACAATATTTGCTAGACCATGAAAACAATATGTTTATGAAGGAAAGGGAGGAAATAGATGAAGTGTTCCTTAAACAGGAACATGTGCTGAAACATAACCTTCCCGTTGAAATTCTTGGGGATCCCCATCCACTCAAGGGTGATCCCGTGTTTAAACTCAAACCATTACCTGATAATCTTAAGTATGCTTATCTTGATGAAAAAGAAATATATCTTGTTATTATTAGTGCTAACCTTTCAGAGAAAGAAGAAGAAAGATTATTGAAAACTCTGAAGAAGCACCGAGCCACTATTGGATATACTCTGGATGATCTTAAGGGCGTTAGTCCCATGCTATGTCAACACAAGATTACATTGGAGGACGATGCCAAACCAGTTAGAGATCCTTAAAGACGACTAAATCCCAAGATGAAGGAAGTGGTAAGAAAGGAGATTCTAAAGCTCCTTGAGGCAGGTACTATTTATCCCGTTGCTGATAGTGGATGGGTAATCCCTGTCCATTGTGTCCCTAAAAAGGGAGGTATTACCGTCGTTCCTAATGATAAAGATGAATTGATCCCGCAAAGAATTATTACAGGCTATAGGATGGTAATTGATTTTTGCAAGTTAAATAAAGCTACTAAGAAAGATCATTACCCGTTACCTTTTATTGATCAAATGCTAGAAAGGCTATCCAAACGCACACATTTTTGCTTTCTAGATGGTTATTCTGGTTTCTCTCAGATACATGTGTTAGCGAAGGATCAATCTAAAACTACTTTTACTTGCCCTTTTGGTACTTTTGCTTATAGACGTATGCCTTTTGGTTTATGCAATGCACCTGCTACCTTTCAAAGATGCATGATGGCTATATTCTCTGATTTTTGTGAAAAGATTTGTGAGGTATCCATGGATAGATGACTTCTCCGTCTATGGGTCCTCTTTTGATGATTGTTTGAGCAACCTTGATCGAGTTTTGCAGAGATGCGAAGACAATAGTCTCGTCCTGAATTGGGAAACATGTCACTTTATGGTTAATGAATGCATTGTCTTGGGGCACAAGATCTCCGAGAGAGGTATTGAAGTTGATAAGGCCAAAGTTGATGCTATTGAAAAGATGCCATGTCCGAAGGACATAAAAGGTATAAGAAGTTTCCTTGGTCACACCGGTTTTTATAGGAGGTTCATTAAGGACTTTTCTAAAATCTCTAGGCCTCTAACTAATTTATTGCAAAAAGATATTCCTTCTGTTTTTGATGATGATTGTGTAGAAGCATTTGAAGTACTTAAGAAAGCTTTGATCACTGCACCTATTGTTCAGCCACCTGATTGGAATTTACCTTTTGAAATTATGTGCGATGCTAGTGATTATGCTGTAGGTGTTGTTTTAGGGCAAAGAGTCGATAAAAAATTGAATGTTATCCAGTATGCTAGTAAGACTCTTGATACTGCCCAGAGAAATTATGCTACTACTGAAAAAGAGTTCTTAGTAGTTGTGTTTGCATGTGATAATTTTAGACCTTATATTGTTGATTCCAAAGTTACTATTCACACTGATCATGCTACTATTAAATATCTTATGGAAAAGAAAGATGCTAAGCCTAGACCCATCAGATGGGTTCTCCTGCTCCAAGAATTTGACTTGCATATTATTGATAGAAAGGTAGCTGAGAACCCCGTTGCAGATAACTTGTCTAGGTTAGAGAATGTTCTTGATGACCCACTGCCTATTAATGATAGCTTTCCTAATGAACAATTAGCGGTCGTCAATGCTTCTCATACTGCTCCTTGGTATGCTGATTATGCTAATTACATTGTTGCTAAATATATACCGCCTAGTTTCACATACCAGCAAAAGAAAAAGGTTTTTTATGATTTAAGACATTACTTCTGGGATGATCCACACCTTTATAAAGGAGTAGATGGTGTTATTAGACGTTGTGTGCCTGAGCATGAACAGGAAAATATTCTATGTAAGTGTCACTCTGTGTCTTATGGAGGACACCACGCTGGAGATAGAACTGCACACGAGGTACTACAATCTGGTTTTTATTGGCCTACTCTCTTCAAAGATGCTCGTAAGTTTGTCTTATCTTGTGATGAATGTCAAAGAATAGGTAACATTAGTAGACGTCAAGAAATGCCTATGAATTATTCTCTTGTTATTGAACCGTTCGATGTTTGGGGCTTTGATTATATGGGACCTTTTTCTACCTCTAATGGTTATACACATATTTTAGTTGCTGTTGATTACGTTACTAAGTGGGTAGAAGCTATTCCAACTAGTAGTGCTGATCATAACACTTCTATTAAAATGCTTAAAGAAGTTATTTTTCCGAAGTTTGGAGTCCCTAGATATCTTATGACTGATGGTGGTTCACATTTTATTCATGGTGCTTTCCGTAAGATGCTTGCTAAGTATGATGTCAATCATAGAATAGCATCTCCTTATCATCCGCAGTCTAGTGGTCAAGTAGAGTTGAGCAATAGAGAGCTCAAATTAATTTTGCAAAAGACTGTGAATAGATCTAGAAAGAATTGGTCCAAAAAACTTGATGATGCATTGTGGGCCTATAGAACTGCATACAAAAATCCTATGGGTATGTCTCCATATAAGATGGTTTATGGAAAAGCGTGTCATTTACCTCTTGAACTTGAACATAAATCATATTGGGCTATTAAGGAGCTCAATTATGACTTCAAACTTGTCGGTGAGAAGAGGCTGTTTGATATTAGCACACTTGATAAATGGAGAACCCAAGCCTATGAGAATGCCAAGCTTTTCAAAGAAAAAGTCAAACGCTGGCATGATAAGAGGATACAAAAGCGTGAGTTTAACGTAGGAGATTATGTGTTATTATTCAAATCTCGTTTAAGATTTTTTGCAGGAAAACTTCTCTCAAAATGGGAAGGTCCCTACGTTATCGAGGAGGTCTATCATTTTGGTGCTTAAAAATCAACAACTTCGAAGGCACAAATCGGAGGGTGGTAAACGGTCAAAGAATTAAACATTATATTTCAGGTAATCCCATCAATGTTGAAACTAATATCATTGAAACCGTAACCCCTGAGGAATACATAAGGGACACTTTCCAGAATGTTCTAGACCCCGAAAAGGTATAGGTATGTGGTACGGTAAGTAAACCGACTCCAAAACAACTCCAATGGCAATTTTTATCAGTTTTGGAATATTTAAGAATTTTAGGAAGAAAGAAGTAGTCTGAAAGGACACGAGGCTCCCACGAGAGTGTAGGGCGCGCCCCCTGTCTCGTGGGCACCTCGTGTGCCTCACGGACTCCGTTTTCTTGCACGTTATGTATTTTGGTCGGTAAAAATTCATTATTTATACTCCTGAAGGTTTTGACCACCGCATCACGCAAATATCCTCTGTTTTCGTTTCGAGCTGTTCCTGTTGCAGAATAAAGCAAGATGTCTTCTCAGGAGTCAGTTGGGGAGAGCCGGGTGTCTCACCCAACGCCAGGTCCAGGAGCAAATAGCGATGCCTATCACTTTGGACCATCAACGGAGGATGAGATGGAGGCTGATTTGAAAAGGATAGATGCCATGGAGGAAGATCAAGAAGCTACCTCTCGTCTCCGAGCAGAATTCACTATGGGGGGACTACCTAGCCTGGTTGTCCCTGCTTCGGTCATCCCTTCCAACTCTAGATTTCTTTCTTATGAAAATATGAAAAAGAGTTTCACTTTTTCTCCAGAAGCTATGCAGCATACTTGGGTAAAAGGAGCTTTGGCCGTTACGGGCAAGCTCCGTAAAGAAATTATGGACCTCAAACAACAAGTCAATAAGCTCGAGGAGGAGAACCGTATCCTGAAGGGCATCATCGCCAAGAAGATCATAACACCAACTGTGAAGAAGGAGAAATAATCACATGGGTATGGGCACTCCCCTTGGCAACTGCCAAGCTTGGGGGAGGTGCCCCGGTATCGTATCACCATCACACTCCTCTCTTTACCGCTTTATTTAGTTAGATCCTTTTAGTAGTATCTTGATCTAGTAGTTTGAAGTTTTGATATCAAGTAGTTTTGAGTTTTACATTGGGATCTCTTTATGTAATCGAGTCCGTGTGCTATCTATAATAAAGATTAGTGTTGAGTCAAGGGCTTTGGTTTGTTTCTATGATCTTGAGAAAGTAGAAAGAATAAAAGAGTTCATGTTGATCTTATGTATAGTGATAACTGATAACCCACAAGTATAGGAGATCGCAACAGTTTTCGAGGGTAGAGTATTCAACCCAAATTTATTGATTCGACACAAGGGGAGCCAAAGAATATTCTCCAGTATTAGCAGCTGAGTTGTCAATTCAACCACACCTGGAAACTTAGTATCTGCAGCAGAGTGTTTAGTAGCAAAGTAATATGATAGTGGTGGTAACGGTAACAAAAGTAAAGACAGCAAAAGTAATGTTTTTGGTATTTTGTAGTGATTGTAACAGTAACAACGGAAAAGTAAATAAGCGAGAACCAGTATATGGAAAACTCGTAGGCACCGGATTAGCGATGGATAATTATGCCGGATGCGGTTCGTCATGTAACAGTCATAACATAGGGTGACATAGAACTAGCTCCAGTTCATCAATGTAATGTAGGCATGTATTCCGTATATAGTCATACGTGCTTATGGAAAAGAACTTGCATGACATCTTCTGTCCTACCCTACCGTGGCAGCGGGGTCCTATTGGAAACTAAGGGATATTAAGGCCTCCTTTTAATAGAGAACCGGAACAAAGCATTAGCACATAGTGAATACATGAACTCCTCAAACTATGGTCATCACCGGGAGTGGTCCCGATTATTGTCACTTCGGGGTTGCCGGATCATAACACATAGTAGGTGACTATAGACTTGCAAGATAGGATCAAGAACACACATATATTCATGAAAACATAATAGGTTCAGATCTGAAATCATGGCACTCGAGCCCTAGTGACAAGCATTAAGCATAGCAAAGTCATAGCAACATCAATCTTAGAACATAGTGGATACTAGGGATCAAACCCTAACAAAACTAACTCGATTACATGATAAATCTCATCCAACCCATCACCGTCCAGCAAGCCTACGATGGAATTACTCACGCACGGCGGTGAGAATCATCAAATTGGTGATGGAGGATGGTTGATGATGACGACGACGATGAATCCCCCTCTCCGGAGCCCTGAACGGACTCCGGATCAGCCCTCCCGAGAGAGATTAGGGCTTGGCGGCGGCTCCGTATCGTAAAACGCGATCATTTCTTCTGCCTGATTTTTTTCTCCCCGAAAGCCAATATATGGAGTTGGAATTGGCGGAGGTAGGGGGCGCGCCCAGGGGGCGCCCCCACCCTCGTGAGCAGGGTGTGGGCCCCTGGTCTTCATCTTTGGCGAGGATTTTTTATTGTTTTTTCTAACGTATTCCGTGGAGTTTCAGGCCATTCCGAGAACTTTTATTTTCTGCACATAAAACAACACATGGCAATTCTGCTGAAAACAGCATCAGTGCGGGTTAGTTCCATCCAAATCATACAAGTTAGAGTCCAAAACAAGGGCACAAGTGTTTGGAAAAGTAGATACGACGGAGACGTATCAACTCCCCCAAGCTTAAACCCTTGCTTGTCCTCAAGCAATTCAGTTGACAAACTGAAAGAGAAAAAGAAAAACTTTTACAAACTCTGTTTGCTCTTGTTGTTGTAAACATGAAAAGCCAGCATTCAAGTTTTAGCAATTATTATGAACTAACCATACTCACAATAACACGTAGGTCTCACAATTACTCATATCAATAGCATAATCAGCTAGCGAGCCATAATAATAAAACTCGGATAACAACACTTTCTCAAAATAATCATAACATGATATAACAAAATGGTATCTCACTGGCCCTTTCTGAGACCGCAAAACATAAATGCAGAGCACCTTTAAAGATCAAGGACTGACTAAACATTGTAATTCATGGTAAAATAGATCCAGTCAAGTCATACCCAATATAAACCAATTATAATGAATGCAAACGACAGTGTGCTCTCCAGCGGGTGCTTTTTGATAAGAAGGGTGATGACTCAACATAAAAGTAAATAGATAGGCCCTTCGCAGAGGGAAGCAGGGATTTGTAGAGGTGCTAGAGCTCGGTTTTGAAATAGAGATAAATTATATTTTGAGCGGCATACTCTCATTGTCAACATAACAACTAAATGACGACGATATCTTCCATGTTAAACAGATTATAGGCGGTTCCCAAACAGAATGGTAAAGTTTATACTCCCCCTCCTCCACAAGCATCAATCCATGGCTTGCTCGAAACAACGAGTGCCTCCAACATTCAACGGGTCCCAGGGGGAGTTTTGTTTGCAGTTATTTTGATTTAGTTTGCATAAAGCATGGGACTAGGCATCCCGGCTACCAGCCATTTTCTCATGAATGAGGAGCGAAGTCCACCCCTCTTGAGAATAACCCGCCTAACACGGAAGATAAGGGCAGCTCTAGTTCACACATGAGCTAACCGAGCATGCAAAACAGAATGTTTATTTGAAGGTTTAGGGTTTGGCACATACAAATTTACTTGGAACGGCAGGTAAATACCGCATATAGGTAGGTATAGTGGACTCATATGGAATAACTTTGGGGTTCAAGGAGTTTGGATGCACAAGCGGTATTCCCGCTTAGTACAGGTGAAGGCTAGCAAAAGACTGGGAAGTAACCAACTGAGAGAGTGACAACAGTCGTAAACATGCATTAAAATTAATTTACACCGAGTACAAGCATGAGTAGGATATAATCCACCATGAACATAAATATCATGAAGGCTATGTTGATTTGATTCAACTACATGCGTGAACATGTGCCAAGTCGAGTCACTCAATTCATTTAAAGGAGGATACCATCCCATCATAACACATCATAATCATTCTAATAGCATGTTGGCACGCAAGGTAAATCATTATAACTTATAGCTAATCAAGTATGGCACAAGCAACTATGATCTCTAAATGTCATTACAAATATGTTTACTTCATAATAGCTGACTCGGGAACGATGAATCATCATATTTACAAAAACAAGAGAGGTGGAGTTCATACCAGCTTTTCTCATCCTAATAAGTCCATCATATATCATCATTATTGCCTTTCACTTGCACGACCGAACGATGTGTATAATAATAAGAGTGCACGTGCATTGGACTAAGCTGGAATCTGCAAGCATTCAACTCAAGAGAGAAGACAAGCAATATGGGCTCTAAGTTAAATAAACAATCATGCATATAAGATCCACTAAGCATTTTCAATATGGTCTTCTCAACCCCCAAAGAATGGAAAAGGAATAAAAACTATTTACACGGGAAAGCTCCCAACAAGCAAAAGAAGAACGGGAAATATTTTTGGGTTTTTATTTTTAATTACTATAGCAAAGAAATAAACTACTACTAATTTTTGGGTTTTTCTTAAGGTTTATTAAACACACAAGAAGAAAGCAGGAAAAATAAAATAAACTAGCATGGATATTACAGTGAAAGAGTATGAGCACCGACATCTAGCAATGAGTGTGTGTGAACATGAATGTAATGTCGGTGGGAAATACGTACTCCCCCAAGCTTAGGCTTTTGGCCTAAGTTGGTCTATTGCCAGGGATAGCCTGGCGGATACCCGTAGGTGTAGCTGGGGTCGTACTGTGACAAAGAAGGCTCCGGCTGCCACTGGCTGGCAACCCCCTCTGGATCCCAAGAATAAACAGATAGTCGTGGAGGCTCATCTTGTGGCTCCGGTTTCGGGGCTAGTGTAGGATTCCGATAGGCTTGAACAGCCGACGACGGAACGATGTGAGGTCCTGCAGATAAATTAAACAAAGAAGGAGCAGGCAAAGTAATAGTCTCAGGGTGATGTTTATCAAAGTATAATTTGTATTTGAGCTCAGCTTCGCGACTCTTAACAAGAAAGTCATGCGCTATCATACTCTTATAATCTAAATAAGCATGAGGTAGCGCTGTTTCTTCTTTCTCCTCATGCCTAATAGGTATTTCAAAATGTTTAGCCAGGCGTGAAGCATAAATGCCTCCAAAGATGGGGCCCTTAGTACGGTTCAGACTTAATCGTCTAGCAACAATTCCACCCATACTAACAGAGTTATTGCGGTATAAACCATGGAACAAAATAATAATATCAGGAATACTAAGGTTCCCACAGTTCCCACGTCCAATCAAGCAACGACTAGCAAATAAGGCAAAGTAGCGTAAAACAGGAAAATGTATGCTAGTGATCCTTGCATCTGAAACCTTCCTGGTTTCTCCCACAGTGATAGTGTTAATAAAAGCTTCTACTTCGTTACTGTGGGGTTCATCTAAAGTGCCCTCAAAGGGTATTCTGCAAACCTCACAGAATTCAGCTAATGTCCTCTCTTTAACAACGTCATATAAATGAAACTCTACTGTTGGAGGTGATTTCTTAGGGAAAAAGTAGAAGTTTTGCACAAAAGTATTTGTGAGTAAGAGATACTGATGACGTTGGTCGTGGAGGAAGTCGGTGAGGCCAGCATTCTCAATCAATAAATAGAAATCTTCATAAACCCCATCTCTCCTCAAGAAGTCATCGGAAGGCCATTCACACGGCCGGACCTCCGCGGTGCGAGGCAAATTAAATTTGGGCTTCTGCTCTTCCTCCTTTTGTTTTTCCTTCGAGCTTCGGCTCGATGAGCCCCTCAAAAGTCTCTTCATTATTTTCTGAAACAATCTGAAATTTTTAGTAACTTCAAATAAAAGTGAACCAACTTCAATAGAATTGATAGCAACCACTCCCACAAGTGCCTAGAGCCTATATAAAGCATTGGAACTAATTGGAACCATATAAATTTGACATGCAAGCTCAAGAACATGGTCACCTATGCAGCACAAATTTGCAATGAATAAAGTACTAGAACAAAAACTAATTGGACCAATGGAGGAGTCACATACCAAGGAACAATCTCCCCAAGCAGTTTTGCGAGAGGTGCTTTGAGCAAGGAGATCGAAAATCACAACAACGGGGGCTGGAACTCGTGCTTGAGTTGGTTTTTCGTGTTGGTGTGAGGCAGAGGAAGAAGATGGGTGCAGGGATAAGTGGAGGAGGGCCACCATGGGCCCACGAGGCAGGGGGGCGCGCCTAGGGGGGTAGGGCGCGCCCTCCACCCTCGTGGCCAGGTGGCAGCTCCCCCCCACGGTAATTTTTGCACAGTAAATCCTCAAATAATTCCGAAAAAATCATATTAAATTGGCATGGCATCTGAGGACTTTTATTTTCGGGATATTTTTATATTGCACGGATAAGTCAGGAGACAAATAGAAAAAATACTATTTTACTTTATTTCTACTAAATAACAGAAAATATAAAGAGGGTACAGAAAGTTGTGCTTCTAGTTTCATCCATCTCGTGATCATCAAAATGAACCCACTAACAAGGTTGATCAAGTCTTGTTAACAAACTCATTCCGAATAATCACGGAACCGGAGAAATTTCGAATAACACTAAGTTACCTCAATGGGGATATGAAAATCCCCAACAATAAGAATATCATACTTTTTCTTGGCAGTAGGGACAGGAAATTCAAAACCTCCAAATATAATCAATGGAATTTTTCCAATAGAGTTGATACTATAAACTTGAGGTTGTTTTCTCGGAAAGTGTACCGTGTGCTCATTGCCATTAACATGAAAAGTGACATTGCCTTTGTTGCAATCAATAACAGCCCCTGCATTATTAAGGAAAGGTCTTCCAAGAATAATAGACATACTATCATCCTCGGGAATATTAAGAATAACAAAGTCCGTTAAAATAGTAACGTTTGCAACCACAACAGGCACATCCTCACAAATACCGACAGGCATAGCATTTGATTTATCAGCCATTTGCAAAGATATTTTAGTAGGTGTCAACTTATTCAAGTCAAGTCTATGATATAAAGAGAGAGGCATAACACTAACACCGGCTCCAAGATCACATAAAGCAGTTTTGACATAATTTCTCTTGATGGAGCATGGTATAGTAGGTACTCCTGGATCTCCAAGTTCCTTTGGTATTCCACCCTTAAAAGTATAATTAGCAAGCATGGTGGAAATTTCAGCTTCAGGTATCTTTCTTTTATTAGTAATGATATCCTTCATATACTTAGCATAAGGATTTGTTTTGAGCACATCAGTTAATCGCATACGCAAAAACATGGGTCTAATCATTTCAGCAAAGCGCTCAAAATCCTCATCATCCTTTTTCTTGGATGGTTTCGAAGGAAAAGGCATGGGTTTCTGAACCCATGGTTCCCTTTCTTTACCATGTTTCCTAGAAACAAAATCTCTTTTATCATAACATTGATTCCTTGATTGTGGGTTATCAAGATCACCAACAGGTTCAACTTCTACATCATTATCATTACTAGGTTGAGCATCAACATGAACATTATCATTAGCATTATCACTAGGTTCATGTTCATCACTTGATTGTGTTTCAGCATCAGAAACAGAGATATCATTTAGATTCTCAGGTGGTTCAACAATAGGTTCACTAGAAGTTTGCAAAGTCCTATTATTTTTCTTTTTCTTCCTCTTAGAAGAACTAGGTACATCAATATTATTTCTCTGAGAATCTTGCTCGATTCTCTTAGGGTGGCCTTCAGGATACAAAGGTTCCTGAGTCATTCTACCAGTTCTAGTAGCCACTCTAACAACATAATCATTTTTTTACTATTCATTTCATCAAGCACTTCTTTCTGAGCTTTAAGTACTTGTTCTACTTGAGTGGTAACCATAGAAGCATGTTTGCTAACAAGTTTAAGTTCACCTCTAATATCAGCCATATAATCACCCAAGCGTTTGATCATAAAGGTATTCTGTTTTAATTGTCTACCAAAATAAGCATTAAAGTCATCTTGCTTAAACATAAAGTCATCAAACTCATCCAAGCACTCACTAGCAATTTTAGTAGGAGGGAATTCAGCTTTATCATATCTATAGAGATAATTACCTTTACTACTTGTGTCGGGATATCGGGAGGTTCTTCAGTAAATAAGTAATCGAGATCATATACTTCTTCAACAGGCGGTAAATTAAGACCATGTATTTCTTCAATAGGAGGTAAATTCTTAACATCTTCAGCTTTAATACCTTTTTGTTTCATAGATTTCTTTGCCTCTTGCATATCTTCGGGACTGAGAAATAGAACACCTCTCTTCTTCGGAGTTGGTTTAGGAATAGGTTCAGTAATTGGTTCTGGAGCTGGCTCGGGAAGTGGCTCAGGAGGTGCCCAATTATTTTCACTTGTCAACATATTATTCAATAGAATTTCAACTTCATCCGGTGTTCTTTCCCTGAAAAGAGAACCAACACAACTATCCAGGTAATCTCTGGAAGCATCAGTTAGTCCATTATAAAAGATATCAAGTATTTCGGGTTTCTTAAGAGGATGATCAGGCAAAGCATTAAGTAACTTGAGAAGCCTCCCCCAAGCTTGTGGGAGACTCTCTTCTTCAATTTGCACAAAGTTGTATATTTCCCTCAAAGCAGCTTGTTTCTTATGAGCAGGGAAATGTTTAGCAGAGAAGTAATAAATCATATCCTGGGGACTTTGCACACAACCAGGATCGAGAGAATTAAACCATATCTTAGCATCACCCTTTAATGAGAACGAAAATATTTCGAGTAAATAAAGATAGCGAGATCTCTCATTATTAGTAAACAGGGCAGCTATATCACTTAACTTAGTAAGATGTGCCACAACAGTTTCATATTCATAGCCATAGAAAGGATCAGATTCAACGAAAGTAATTATATCTGGATCAACAGAAAAATCATAATAATCCTTATCGGGAACACAAATAGGTGAAGTAGCAAAAGCAGGGTCGGGTCTCATTCTATCTCTAAAAGATTCTTTACTCCATTTAACTAGCAACCTCTTAAGTTCATATCTATCCTGGCAAGCAAAAATAGCTGTAGAAGATTCCGCATCAAAAAGATAACCTTCAGGAATAGCAGGCATATTTTCATCATTACTATCATCATCGTATTCAGGTGCAATAATTCCTCTTTCTCTAGACCTAGCAATTTGCTCATCAAGAAATTCACCAAGGGGAACAGTAGTATCAAGCATAGAAGTAGTTTCATCACAAGTGTCATGCATAGCAGAAGTGGCATCATCAATAACATACGACATATCAGAATTCATAGCAGTAGCAGGTTTAGGTGTCGCAAGCTTACTTATAACAGAAGGAGAATCTAGTGCAAGGCTAGATGGCAGTTCCTTACCTCCCCTCGTAGTTGAGGGCAAAATAGTAGTTCGATCATCTTTCAAGTTCTTCATAGTGTCCAGCAGATATAAATCCCAAGTGACTCAAAGAATAGAGCTATGCTCCCCGGCAACGGCGCCAGAAAAAGGTCTTGATAACCCACAAGTATAGGGGATCGCAACAGTTTTCGAGGGTAGAGTATTCAACCCAAATTTATTGATTGGACACAAGGGGAGCCAAAGAATATTCTCAGGTATTAGCAGCTGAGTTGTCAATTCAACCACACCTGGAAACTTAGTATCTGCATCAGAGTGTTTAGTAGCAAAGTAATATGATAGTGGTGGTAACGGTAACAAAAGTAAAGATAGCAAAAGTAATGTTTTCGATATTTTGTAGTGAATGTAACAGTAACAACGGAAAATTAAATAAGCGAGAACCAGTATATGGAAAACTCATAGGCACCAGATTAGTGATGGATAATTATTCGGATGCGGTTTGTCATGTAACAGTCATAACATAGGGTGACACAGAACTAGCTCCAATTCATCAATGTAATGTAGGCATGTATTCCGTATATAGTCATGCGTGCTTATGGAAAAGAACTTGCATGACATCTTTTGTCCTACCCTCCCGTGGCAATGGGGTCCTATTGGAAACTAAGGGATATTAAGGCCTCCTTTTAATAGAAAACCGGAACAAAGCATTAGCACATAGTGAATACATGAACTCCTCAAACTATGGTCATCACCAGGAGTGGTCCCGATTATTGTCACTTCGGGGTTGCCGGATCATCACACATAGTAGGTGACTATAGACTTGCAAGATAGGATCAAGAACACACATATATTCATGAAAACATAATAGGTTCAGATCTGAAATCATGGCACTCGGGCCCTAGTGACAAGCATTAAGCATAGCAAAGTCATAGCAACATCAATCTCAGAACATAGAGGATACTAGGGATCAAACCCTAACAAAACTAACTCGATTACATGATAAATCTCATCCAACCCATCACCATCCAGCAAGCCTACGATGGAATTACTCACGCATGGCGGTGAGCATCATGAAATTGGTGACGGAGGATGGTTGATGATGACGACGGCGACGAATCCCCCTCTCCGGAGCCCCTAACGGACTCCAAATCAGCCCCCCTGAGAGAGATTAGGGCTTGGCGGCGGCTCCGTATCATAAAACGCGATGATTTCTTCTCCCTGATTTTTTCTCCCCGAAAGCCAATATATGGAGTTGGAGTTGGCGTCAGAGGGCCACCAGGGGGGCCACGAGGTAGGGGGGCGCCCAGGGGGGCACCCCCACCCTCGTGAGCAGGGTGTGGGCCCCCTAGTTTTCATATTTGGCGAGGATTTTTTATTGTTTTTTCTAAGGTGTTCCGTGGAGTTTCAGGTCATTCCGAGAACTTCTATTTTCTGCACATAAAACAACACCATGGGAATTCTGCTGAAAACAGCGTCAGTCCAGGTTAGTTCCATCCAAATCATACAAGTTAGAGTCCAAAACAAGGGCAAAAGTGTTTGGAAAAGTAGATACGACAGAGACATATCAATAACTTCACACAAAGAAAGTATGAGGCATAAAAGTTGTTGAGAGTTGATGAACGTAGCCTTGGTCATCGTTGCAATTAATAGGAAGTGATAAGGAAAGTGGGGTTCACATATAAATATATTATCTTGGACACCTTTTATAATTGGGAGCACTCATTAAGTATGACATGCTAAAAGAGTTGATGTTGGACAAGGAAGACAACGTAATGGTTTATGTTTTCCGACATCTCAGTTAAAGTATATTGTCATTGACCTTCCAAACATGTTGAGCTTGCCTTTCCCCCTCATGCTAGCCAAATTCCTTGCACCAAGTAGAAATACTACTTGTGCTTCCAAATATCCTTAAACCCAGTTTTGCCATGGGAGTCCACCATACCTACCTATGGATTGAGTAAGATCCTTCAAGTAAATTGTCATCGGTGCAAGCAATAAAAATTGCTCTCTAATTATGTATGACTTATTAGTGCAGAGAAAATAAGCTTTGTACGAACTTGTTGTGGAAGTAATAAAAGCGACGGACTGCATAATAAAGGTCCACATGCAAGGGGCAATATAAAGTGACGTTCTTTTGCATTAAGATTTCGTGCATCAACCCTAAACATGCATGACAACCTCTGCTTCCCTCTGTGAAGGGCCTATCTTTTACTTTATATTTTTACTTTATGCTTGAGTCAAGGTGATCCTCACCTTTCCCTTTTTTATTTTATCCTTTGGCAAGCTCCTCGTGTTTGAAAGATAATGATATATATATCCAATTGGATGTAAGTTAGCATGGGCCATTATTGTTGACATCACCTAAAGGTGAATACGTTGGGAGGCAACACAATAAGCCCCTATCTTTCTCAGTGTCCGACTGAAACTCCATAAACACAAGTACTGCGTGAGTGTTAGCAATGGTAGAGGGCTACAAGATAGTTGAGTACGTGAACTTGCTGAAAAGCTCTATTGTTGACTCTTTCTGATGTTACGATAAACTGCAATTGCTTCAATGACTGAGATTATAGTTTGTTAGTTCCCAATGAAGTTTTCGAACCATACTTGACATTGTGAACTGATTGCTACTTGAGCATAGGAAATCATATGACAAAATCTATATACGTTGCTGTTATTAGAATGATCATGATGCCCTCATGTCCGTATTTTATTTTTTATCGACACCTCTATCTCTAAACATGTGGACATATTTTTCGATTTCGGCTTCCGCTTGAGGACAAATGAGGTCTAAGCTTGGGGGAGTTGATACGTCCATTTTGCATCACGCTTTTATATCAATATTTATTGCATTATGGGCTGTTATTACACATTATATCTCAATACTTATGGCTATTCTCTCTTATTTTACAAGGTTTACCATGAAGAGGGGGAATACCGACAGCTGGAATTCTAGCTGGAAAAGGAGCAAATGTTGGAAACCTATTCTGCACGGCTCCAAAAGTCCTGAAACTCCACGAAACAACTTTTTTGAATTAATAAGAATTTCTGAGTGAAAGAAATATGCAAGGGGCCCACACCATGTCTAGGAGACATGGGGCGCCCCCCCTATAGGGCGCGCCCTCCTATCTCCTGGGCCCCCTGGTGGGCCTCTGGCATCCATCTTCTGCTACATCATCACTTTTACCTTGAAAAAAATCATGGGCAAGCTTACGGGACGAAACTCCGCCGCCACGAGGCGGAACCTTGGCGAAATCAATCTAGGGCTCTGGCGGAGCTGTTCTGCTGGGGACACTTCCCTCCGGGAGGGGGAAATCATCACCAACGTCATCACCAACGATCCTCTCATCGGGAGGGGGTCAATCTCCATCAACATCTTCACCAGCACCATCTCCTCTCAAAACCCTAGTTCATCTCTTGTATCCAATCTTGTATCAAAACCACAAATTGGTACCTATGGGTTGCTAGTAGTGTTGATTACTCCTTGTAGTTGATGCTAATTGGTTTACTTGGTGGAAGATCATATGTTCAGATCCTTTATGCATATTATTACTCCTCTGATTATGAACATGAATATGCTTTGTGAGTAGTTACATTTGTTCCTGAGGACATGGGTGAAGTCTTGCTATTAGTAGTCATGTGAATTTGGTATTCGTTCGATGTTTTGATGAGATGTATGTTGTCTTTTCCTCTAGTGGTGTTATGTGAACGTCGACTACATGACACTTCACCATTATTTGGGCCTAGAGGAAGGCATGGGGAAGTAATAAGTATATGATGGGTTGCTAGAGTGACAAAAGCTTAAACCCTAGTTTATGCGTTGCTTCGTTAGGGGCTGATATGGATCCATATGTTTAATGTTGTG
Source organism: Triticum aestivum (assembly GCF_018294505.1). Lineage (NCBI taxonomy): Eukaryota > Viridiplantae > Streptophyta > Magnoliopsida > Poales > Poaceae > Triticum > Triticum aestivum. The sequence goes on along the minus strand of NC_057813.1, from coordinate 439,658,898 downwards.
GTTAGGTTTACCTTAATACTTCTTTTGTAGTTGCGGATGCTTGCAATAGGGGTTAATCATAAGTGGGATGCTTGTCCAAGTTAGTGTAGTACCCAAGTACCGGTCCACCCACATATCAAATTATCAAAGTACCGAACGCGAATCATATGAACGTGATGAAAACTAGCTTGACGATAATTCCCAATGTGTCCTCGGGAGCTCCTTCCTCATTATTAGAAATTGTCCAGGCTTATCCTTTGCTACATAAAGGATTGGGCCACCTTGCTGCACTTTGTTTACTTTATTTACTTGTTACTCATTACTATTTATTTTATCACAAAACTATCTATTACCTACAATTTCAGTGCTTGCAGGGAAAACCTTACTGAAAACCGCTTATCATTTCCTTCTCGTCCTCGTTGGGTTTGACACTCTTACTTATCGAAAGGACTACGATAGACCCCCTACACTTGTGGGTCATCACATAGCCAGCCTTCTAAAGCTTTTGCAAGTAGACATACGGCTGGTTGTGGTCCTGTAGAGAAATCAACAATGTACAAGTCTCCTCTCCTAAAGCCTTCGAAGACTTTGGAATTGTCAGCTTCCATGATCACAACACAATGATACTTGCCAAAGACAACAACCATATCAAGATCACAAAGCATTGAGACAGACATGAGGTTGTATCCTAAGGATTCGACAAGCATGACTTTGTCCATGTGTATATCCTTTGAGATCGCAACCTTACCTAGACCCAATACCTGACTCTTGCCTTTGTCAGCGAAGATGATATGCTTCAGATGTGATGGTGATAAAGGAGCATCCATCAATAGATTCTTGTCACCAGTCATGTGATTCGTACATCCACCATCGAGGACCCACTCATTTGCTTTGGGTTGTTCATCCTGCAGATGAATTAGTGCAACTTACGAACTCATATACTTCATCAGTGAAGAATATGACATCAATATCATCAGATCCATTTCATCAAGCAATAGACCAGATAAATGGTATGAGGACGTGTGAAATGTAAGTTCATTTCATCATGATTAGCATGCGTCCTTTCAGGCACTGTTCAGGTTTCCAGCAAATTCTTCAGACGTTTTGAGCACGTCTGGAGACCTGACCCTGCATAAGAGATTAGTTCTTTTTGTTCACCACCCACATCTGAAGGGGTGTCAAAGAATTCATCACTCTGCGAGCACCATAAGAGAAAGGTGGCATAGACGCCAGTCCGCTTCGTTTCACATAAGAGGGGTTAGGATAAGCATATGAATAAGCAAAGAAATTCTTCGAGGACTTATGAACATAATGATTTGAAGAACAATGCTCATATTCATAGCCCTTAGCTCTACCCTGCGAAACAGAGGGGTTAGCATGATGATGATCATATGAGCACTTTGATCCTTTTGAGGAATTTGATCCACGTGAGGAATTTTGTCCGTATGAGGACTTGGATCCATATGAAGAATTTGGTCCATATGAAGAATTTGATATGGAGTTCCTATTCTTCACAGGTGGTGTCATGAGGACATTCACCTGAAGACTTTCAAGACAACTTTTGGAAACACAGATTTTCTTCATAGGTGAATTGTTCCTGCAGTTTGTGCCAACATATCTAGCAAATACTTCACCATTCTGATTTTTGAACAGTTTATAGTTGGAGTCAAATGACTCATCAGAAGAATGAGGAGATTCACATGTAAAGCCAGATAAGTTGGATGGATCAACTGGAGGTCCCTTTGCAGCAACCCATGAGGTTTTGGGGTACTGCTCAGGCTTCCAATATGTTCCATCAGCATTGAGTTTCCTCTCAAAGGCAATACCCTATTTCCTAGGGTTCTTATTAAGGATCTTCTTTTTCAGCACATCACAAAGAGTCTGATGCCCTTTGAGGCTTTTGTACATGCCTGTCATGTACAATTCCTTCAGCCCTGCATCATCAGTGATACTTGCATTGTCCTTAGATGAGGAATTAGTGATAGCAGAGACAGATGAAGAATTTGTAGCATTGGAAGCATTTGAACATTTAGGTGAAGAATTAGCAGTTTCACGTTCAATGCACTTCAGACATGGAGGAACAAATTCTTCCTGAGTAGCACTGATTTGTTGAGCAAGTAATGAATCGCGCTCCTTCTGAAGATCTTCATAATCCACTCTTAGATTTTCAAGATCTTGCTTTGTTTGAAGAAATTCATAAGAAAGCTTCTTGTGATCAGATAAGAGAATGTTATGATGACCTTGAAGGTTGTCAAACTTGGACTGAAGTCTCTAAAGATTTTTAGTCAAGGTTTTAGTGTGATCCATTTCTCCACCCAACATATCATCACTTTTATCTAGCATGTTTTGAACTTTTTCAAAAGCCTTTTGTTGTTTCACAGCATCTTAGCAAGTTTAGAGTAGCTAGGCTTGAGGTTTTCATCAGATTCATCCTCACTAGATTCAGAGGAGGCGTATTTAGTTACCTTGGCACCCTTTGCCATGAAGCAATAGGTGGGAGCGTAGTCATCATTGCCTTCATCAGCCTTGTTGGTGAATCCATTTTCTTCAGGGTTGAAGATAGACTTGCTGACGAATGCAGTAGCGAGAGCTAGGCTCGCCACACCAGACTCTGACTCCTTAGATGCCTCCTCATCCTCATGTTCCTCAGATTCAGCCTCAGAGTCCATTTCCTTGCCAATGAATGCCCGAGACTTCTTGGAGATGCTCTTCTTGTGAGATGAAGACCTCGAGGATTTTGATGATGAAGACTTTGAAGATTTCTTCTTCTTCTTTGCGTCATCAGAACTGTAATCCTTGTATTTCTTCTTCTTTGAGTCCTTATCCCACTAAGGACAATCTTGGATGTAGTGACCAGGTTTCTTGCATTTGTGGCATAGCCTCTTCTTGTAGTCACTGGATGAGGAATCATTGCTCCTTGAGGGTTTTCCAAAGCGACCACGGCTTCAGAACTTCTGAAATTTCTTCACGAGCAGTGCTAGTTCCTGGCTCAGTTCTTCAGGGTCACCAAGGCTGCTAGCAGAGTCCTCATCTTCAGACTCAGAGACTGCCTTGGCCTTCAGAGCACGTGATCTGCCATAGCTCGAACCATAGAGATCTCTCTTCTCAGCAAGCTGGAACTCATGAGTATTTAGCCTCTCGAGGATATCAGCGGGATCAAGTGACTTGTAGTCAGCACGTTCTTGAATCATCAGTGCCAGAGTATCAAATGAAGAATCGAGTGATCTCAGCAATTTCTTCACCACCTCATGGTCGGTGATGTCAGTGGCGCCCAGCGCTTCAAGCTCATTTGAGATGTTAGTGAGGCGATTGAAGGTTTGCTGGACATTTTCATTGTCGAGTCTTTTGAAGCGGTTGAAGAGATTGCGAAGAACGTCAACACGAGAGTCACGTTGAGTTGATACTCCTTCATTCACTTTGGACAGCCTATCCCAGATAAGCTTAACATTTTCCAAAGCACTCACTCTTCCATACTGTCCTTTGCTCAGGTGGCCACATATGATATTCTTCGCTTGAGAATCGACTTGCTTGAATCTCTTCACATCAGTAGCGTTCAGAGAAGTTGTGATAGAGGGAACACCATTTTCCACAATATACCAGAGATCGTTATCAATTGCCTCAAGATGCATTCACATCTTATTCTTCCAGTAGGGGTAGTCTGTTCCATCGAAGGTAGGACACCCAGCAGAGACCTTGATCATACCTGCGGTCGACATAACTAAAACTTCAAGCGGTTAAACCAAAATCACACAGAACAAGGGAGTACCTTGCTCTGATACCAATTGAAAGTGCGTTATATCGACTAGAGGGGGGTGAATAGGCGATTTTTATGAATTCTTCACTGAGGAATTTGCTGGTGAGGAAATTCCTAAATGAAGAACTACTTGCAGCGGAATAAGTACTCAAATGTAAACATAACAGAACACAAGCCTGGTCATCATAATGGAATGAAGACAAGCACAGAGTACGGAAAGCGTAAACACAAGATAACACAGAAAGAAGACGGACAGACTGAAGAAATTGAACTGAGGAAATTGAGAAAGTCCTCAGTCAAAGTCTTCAAACTGATATGAACAGGCACACATCAACAGAAATGAGGAAATGAAAGAGTTGAGGAAATAGAACCAGTAAGCTTGGTGAAGACAATGATTTGGTAGACCAGTTCCAACTGCTGTCTCAGTTCTACATCTGGTTGGAGCGGCTGAGTATTTAAACTCGAGGACACCCAGTCCCGGACACACAGTCCTCACCGTATTCTCCTTGAGCTAAGGTCACACAGACCTCACCCAATCACTCATGGTAAGTCTTCAGGTGACTTCCAAACCTTCACAGACTAGGTCACTCGGCGATCCACAATTCCTCTTGGATGCTCTAGACCATGACGCCTAACCGTCTGGAAGAAGCACAATCTTCAAAGGTAACAAGCGTTGGATCCACGCAGGATCAATCTATTTAGTGATGCTCAATCACTTTGTGTTTGTAGGTGTTGGGTTTGGGTTTTCCTCACTTGATGATTTTCGCTCAAAGTCCTCGGAGGATGGGATGCTCACAAATGACAAGTGTCAGTTTCTCTCGAAGCAGCCAACCAGCTAGTGGTTGAGGGGGGTGGCTATTTATAGCCTAGGGAGCAGCCCGACATGATAAGACATAAATGCCCTTGTGTGATATGACCGCTAGGTGGGTAGATATTTTGGGACAGCTGGCGCATAGCACAGCAACGGTCGGAATATTGACTCTCAAATTCCTCAGGGCTATCATGTACCTCACTGTGTAGGCAATCCGCACTGGCGAACTCCTAACTCCTCAGTCAGAACAAATTCCTCAGAGACCAGAAGAACTTCGTCTCTGTCACTGAAAAATATGACTGAACTGTATGAGATTTCCAATGGCTTCACTCGAAGGGATTGGTAGGTGTAGGATTTTGAGTTGACCATCACATGGAATTTTTTCCTTAGTATTTCCTCGACCCCCTTTAATAGTACGGTGTTTCCTATGACTCAAGAAAAAGAAAGTGAAACTATAAAGACAAAAGTCTTCACGCTTCATGTTCCTCGAATGATTGCCAAGTCTTCAGGGTCACACCAATTTCTTCACTTTCAAAGTCTTCAGAAAGTCTTCAGAAATCCAAAGTCTTCAGTCGAAGAACTTCATTTTTAGGGGTCGACTTTCTCTGTAAGTATCAAAATCCTCATAGATTTATAGACCTGTGTACACTCACAAACGCATCAGTCCCTTAACCTATAAGTCTTCAATATACCAAAATCACTAAGGGGCACTAGATGCACTTACAGCTATAACGTAGTTGTTTATCTTGCTTAGCATAAGTTGTTGGTGCACATAGGTGTGCCTAGTTGTTTTAGGTTTTGTGCTTGACTAATTAAACGCTAGTTTTATTCCACATTTGTTCAAGCCTAAACCATAATTATTTTAAAGTTCCTATTCACCCCCCCCCCTCTAGGCGACATCCCCGATATTTCAGCAAACAACATATAAAGTCACCAGAGAACTCACTGCAAAGCTGGCGACATTCACTTATGTTTGCCATGCCCCTAGGCATAGGGATGGCACTTTGATGACTCAATAGACTAGTGATGAAAGCTATGGAGTGGAATTCTTGTGCATTGCATTACCTTTATGTGTAACTAGGAACCAAAATATATGTATATAAGAAGAAGAAGATGGCACTGAAATCATCTAGGGCGAGACGTCTCGACAACAACATCTACCATAGGAGGAGGGGCACAATGGGGGCAGTTCTCCTTCGAAGTCAAATGGGAAGACATGGGAGGGGTTGCATGATATGCTAGTGGTAGACACCAAGGTGTGAGGGAATGGATGAGAGAGTGTCACCAAGGAACACCAAATAACTAATCAGACAACATTGGAGCAGGAAGCGCCAGATAGATTCAACTACAGTGGTAGTGCCACAGAAGATTAGATTCAAGAGTTGGGGCCAGAGGGATGGCAATGGGACCCCATACCCACCAAACCCATTGGGATTTCATCTATTAGGGCATGAGGTTGGGCAAGAACCTTCTCCATGGGGATATTTACCTGATGGGTGTTATTTTTACGCTCATAACACCTAAGTTTAAACCAGTTTGTTTCATAAAAACCAGGATATCCGCTTCCATATTTGTACTAATGACTAGTGAATGCAAAAGATTCCAAAATCCTCTATTAATGTTGTCTCCATAGGAAAATGCGCTACACACGGACTAATCAAGCACATATATGGAAAGGAGAAAAGAGGAGATAAGAGATAACAAGTGGAAGGCGTAGGAACCTGTCCAGAGCGCAAGACGATATCTGGTACGATTGCACGCACGTGCTCATTCCAGTGCATGTACCAGGTACCCATGGCACAGTGGCATCCAACCCTCCGACTTTCATGGAAGGGCCAATGCCAGAATTGGAATAGAGCAATCACCAGACCTACATCTTCGTCACCAGTAGCATCCACAAATCCTAGCCGCCATTTTCCATCTCCATATCTAAAGCCACTACCATCACGATCGCCGCAACATTCATCCCCAAGTTAGTCATACTTTGAAATTGTGTATTGCATCCAACAACAGTTGTAAGACCTATTATCAACAAAGCATTCATTTTGATGTGTTCTTCAATGATTTCTTCTTGCAATATAATCGTCGTGTGTCAGTAATTCGGTAAGGTCATGGGTTGAGGCATAGCCTTGCAACCCTATGTTTCTGTTGAAGGGATTGATGGAATGACTTTGAACTAGCATCTTGTATGTGTGAAATAAATTTGCTTCGTAGTTGTCTCTTGTCTCTCTCAAGATCTTCATACTGAGAGGTACCTAGGATCATGGAGTTCGATCCACGAGGAGGCTAAGGGTAGAGAGATTGTGAAGCGCTATTCTCAACACCAATGACAAAGGTTTAGTATGGTATCCTGAATCATATCTCTGGGGATACAAGAGGTGTAGTCATTAAACACCCAATGCTTTTGTCTAATTCTATCTTAATTATCGAGTCAAACCCGCGCGACGGATAGGGCCTTCGATTGGACAATTGACTCTTGATGCAGGACGCGTTCCGGTCAAGAAATAATTTGGACATATCCCCCACTTCGATATGTTGCAAGCACATCTTGACGAGTGTCTTCCAGAGCATCAATTAATACCACGATGATCCCATTCAAAAGCATATGGTTGTATGAATTAAGTCCTCATACCCATGCATATTTTTATTATAATAAGTGTTCTTCATTGCAACTTGATTTCGATCTGGTCTAACAACTAGAATTTACCACTCTTGCAAAATCTTGTTAGAAACCCTTGTCTTCAAGGTGCACGTCCTCTCATGAGTATGATAAACCAGGGTCACCTATGGGGAAAAAGGCGAGAGTCCTTTTTGCTATCTATTTACTAGATCGCTAAACGAACTCATAATTACCAAACTAGTTTATTCCCCGTAGGGTATGATGGGGACGGGGAGAGTACCCACTTCCCCAGACCCGATACCCATCCGTGACCCACTTTTTAGATATGACACATCGGATCATCTATATGTCTGTATATGTACATTGCGATCAACCACAAAAAAATCACAAACAAATTTGTAGGATAACAAAGCCCTAAAAACTACAACCATACCTTACCGGAGCCGCTGCCATGACAAAGAAGTCAGAAAAACCAAAATCAGCTCCACCTGGACAAGGACAACTCAATAGCACTATATCCAAAGGTAACACATTGTCTTCTTCGAGCCTATTGCTTCCTTCCTCAACCACTACACATGCACAAGCTAGAGTGCCTCAATATGATTATTTTTTATGAGGAATGGGGACCCAATGGGGGCACGTTCCCCAGTGGGGGATGGGTGCTACTCATGATGGAGTTGTTGGATTTCCCCAAAGAGGAAGGGTGAAGTAGTATAGTAGCAGATATTATTTCCCTCTGTTGATTCAAACTAGTAGGAGGCAAAACACGAACAAATTTAACAACACATGCACACAAACAAAATAAGTGGCTTGCACCCAACAAAGGCGAAGGGGTCGTCACTCCCCTTGTTCTTGTCAGCCACAAGGTTAAAAGCAAATAGTGATATGCAAAGCAAAAGAAAATAATAGAGCAAGTAAATAGCAATTGTGGAGACTTTAGTATTGATGGAAGATAGACCCTGGGGGCCATAGGTTCACTGGTGACATCTCTCTCGAAAGCATAACAACGGTGGTAAATTAATTATTGTTGGGCAACTGATAGAATTAAGCATTATTATAATTGTGCATTCATGGCATAATCGATACATAGGCATTACGTCTGTGACAAGTAGACCATTAATCCAACTGCATCTAGTACCATTATTCCATCCCAAGACCGGTATCCAGCATGCATCTCAAAGTATTAAGTTCATGACAAATAGAGTAACACTTTAAGCAAGATGACATAATGTAGACAAACTAAGATCAATCAATATGACCAAACCCCATCGTTTTATCCTTAGTAGCAAAAATACAAATATGTGTCTTTGTCCTTTTTGTCACCGGGATTACTGCAAGACTGAACCTACCACAAAGCACCTCTCCTGCTGAAGATAAATCAATCAAACTTGGCCAAAGTAGACAGATAGATCGAAGAGAAATACAAAACTATAAAATTATGCAATAAATAAACCCAAAGAGGTTCATATAAATTCAATGAATAATCTAATCATAGACCCATAATTCATCAAATCCCACCAAAGAGACCTCAAAAGATTACATCAAATGGATTTTAGAGATTATTGTATTGAAGATCAAGAGAGAGAGAGAGAGAGAGAGAGAGAGAGATGTAGATACTACTATGGACCCGTAAGTCTTAAAGAAACTAATCGCACATCATCATGGAGACGACAAGGTTGATGAAGATTGCCTCCCCAATGATTCCCCCCTCTCGCAGAGTACTACGACAGGGCTCCAGATGAGATCGCTTTGGAACAGAGGCTTGCGGCGACGAGAAAATTATTTCAGGTCTCGCTTCGAGGGTTTCTGAATATATGGGATTCATAGACCAACAATTAGGGCAAACGGAGCTACAAGGGGCCCACAAGTCAGGGTGGCGCGCCCTACACCCAAGGGCGCACCCCGGGCTTCTGGGGCCATCGTGGGCCTTCTTGCCCCTCCCCTCCCCCCAATGTTCTAGGGTCTATTATTGTCCATAAAAATCATCAAAGTTTCATCATGTTTAGACTTCTTAGGTATGGATTTTCTGGAAAAAACTAGAAATAAGCAAAAAAAAACACAGGGACTGACACATGAGCCTAAATTAATAGGTTAGTCTAAAAATAATATAAAATGAAATATAAAACATAAAATGTGATAATATAATAGCATTTAACAATAAAAAATTATAGATACGTTGGAGACATATCAATAAGTGTGGGAAAAATGTCATCCCGCTCATATAAATAGGAACAAGGAGGAGATAATTGGTAATAGATAGGGATGGAGATGTCAGAAAAGAGGGTCCTCATAGGTATTGTCCTCATTGCCACACACGAAAGAACTTAGAAGACATGAAGGATGGAGGCTTCAATGAAAGAGGTAGCCAGAGTGTAGGGCAAAAAATGCGGATGGTTAAGGATTGTTGTTTGTGAAAGCTGAAGGCCATGCTCATTTTCGTATCTGGCATGTCATCAGGGTATGCCAGATATTTTTATAGGCTTCGTAGTCGCATCCCATATACTCTATCTATTCCAGTTTATACTGTGCACATGCTTTTTAGATTTAGCTCTGACCATCGTTAGATCAATAATATATGAATCTTGTGACCTCAAAATTCTACCATTCAAAACTTCTATTGAATACAAATTTGGTAGTATAATTTTTGTAGCTCATAGCCCACATTTCATTGGTTAACATGTTCATAATTGAATATCCGAAAAATATATACACCTTATAAACCGGAAATATGTAATTATTCTAGTTAAGTGTGCCTATTACTAAGTTAACTTAGAAATCTTTTGTAAATATAGAATCTTGAGCATTGATTCTTTATCCGTCAGATATTTAGCAGATATTCTAGAAGAGTTGTGTGCAATTTGATCTACTTAGAAACTATCATTTGTTAGTTATGTAGAAATAGCAATTATCTTGCAAAAAAAGTAGAAATAGCAATTCACTTGTTCAGTATAAACTAGCAATCCTAGGGTATTACAAAAAAAGGCTCGCGCCCCACTTTACAAATAAAACACTGATCACCATACAATCCAACACGTACAACTTAACCCCACATCACACACACTCCAGGCAAGATACAAGGATGTATATGAATAGCTAAACTACCCCATCAACTCCAAGCAAACTACATGTAGAAAAAGGCACCGCTTGGAGTCCCCGAAGTATTCAACCATGAACGAGTCACCGTCAAGAGAGGAAGCAATGCACGCCAAACTGAGTACTCCAAAGCGGCGCTGTTAGGAAGGGCACGACAATAGAGTACCGCCACCGCCCAATCCAAAGATTAAGGTTTACCTTGAAGCAACATACAGGATGCAGAGGAACCGCAACGACGCTTATAGGAGACAACACACATATGCGACCCCAACAATGGCTTGGCCGAGGCAAAGCAGGGTTTCACCTCGGCAAGTCTTCAATGCCTCCGAGACGTGGCACAACAAGCCAGGAGGATGCCCGCCGCACCTATGCTTCCAACCCTCACAGCCTTGGTCACCATGCCGCCCGCACGTCCACGACAACCATCTCACACCCGAGCGGCGAGCTCCGCCCATGAGCACCATGACTCCCACCATCGTGGCCGCCGCGTTGACACCATCCCCATCCCAAGCTTGCAACCATGACCGACAAAGAAACGGGCGGGAAGGCACCTCCTTCCCCACCCCTAGATGGTACCTACGTCCGAGTCTCCCCGGGCCAGCCAAAACTGGCCGCCACCGCCCTGCCTTGCCTCGGTCGTGCAGGGAATGATGGTTTCGTGGCCCTCCCGGTAACCGATCCATCACTCAATGATGGCCGGCCCTGGAAAAGGTCTAGCCCCGAGTTGCATCATGCTCAAGCGCGGCAAGGAATGGATTGGACGCAAAAATGACAAAATTGACATGTGGACGAAATCAATTCACAAACTGAACTACTTTCGAAAAAAATTCACTTAGCTGACCCTTTTGTGTGGCGCTCGACACGAAGGCGCCACACTCTACAGTGCAACATCTAGCCCTCATGCGCTACACTTCTGGCCAGCGTGGCACCACCGGGCCCCGCACCCCGCAGTGCAACAACTGCGAGCTAGGCGCCACACTCGTAAAGTGCAACGCCTGCGAGCTAGGCGCCACACTTGTTATGTGCAGTGCCTAGCGCTTAGGCGTTGCACATCCTGTTACTATGTTGTCGGGCTGCCCCCCCTCCCCCACTCCACCCACACCCCCACACCCAACCCCCATCCCCATCTCCACCAATGATTTGCCCCCTCTTCAGCCACATCCATGGAGCATTCTTGCATGTGCTGTGAGCAAATAGAGTCCTAGAGATAACGTACCACATGTAGACACAAGTGTATGTCTGGACCTCTTCATTGGTAGCATCCTAAGGGAATTTCCAAAGTTTCACGCAATCCAGGTGAAAGGAGTACTGGCTGCGACTCTTTCCTTCTTCTTGTCTCCTTGTGATTCGGGAGGCTATGGAGGAGACATACCGATAAGCGCCTCCATCTGCCGGTGCCACCCATCAGAATCTGTGCTCATACGGAGAGGATTCCCCTCGATAGGAAGACCCACGATCATAGTAATATCTTGGAGCGTCACTGTCATCTCCCCAGTTCGAAGATAGAAACTGTGTGTCTCCGTCCTCCACCGATCAACAAGCGTGGTGATTGCTACATCATTGAGGCTCGGCGTCGACCGGCTGACCAGCTGAATGAAAGGGAGGAGTCATGTCTCCCTTATGTACGATGTGTACCGCTCATCATAACGCATTCCACCACCGGTGACCCCGTGAGACCAAATCTTCAGAGGTTGAAGCTCCTACGAACAAGCAAATCAGAATATTACATATGGGGCATGTGTGTTTGAAATAAACACAAAATTCATAATTCGAGCCACTTTGATTATTACCCGTTGCTCCACCGACTTAAAGTAGGCCCGGTGTCGAGTGTCATAATGATCATCGAGAAGCCAAACCATCCTACAAATTTCAAACAATAAACATACGTTAGCTTACTACCATAATTCCTAATCAAAGCATGCCAACAATCATCCCAAAAAACATGCCAACAACCGGTTCGAACTAAAAGGAAAATTGAATAATAATGTAATATCTACAATCAAAGCATGCCCACAATCATCACAAAAAACATATGTATCCAAAACAGTATAGGGTTCTATAATGGTTTCATCTAAAAAAACATTTCAATGTGTAGGGTTCTGCAACGAAAGCATTCTTGTCGATACAAATCTAGGATTTCATCTAACTCATCTAAGAAAACATCAACACAAACATCTAGACATGTATAAGGTTCATCTCAACAATCTAGGTTTTGAACATGGAAGCATATATTTTCAATACAAATCAACTAAAACAGGGTTACAGAATGATTAAAAATCATCTACAAATCCTACATCCTACCAATCTATTTCAAAACATACATGCAAGTTTCTAATCCAACCAAACAAGGGTTTCACAAATTTCGAAAATAAGTAATATTTTCTAGATAGAAAGAAGGGGATCGAACAAGAATACCTCCTAGGATGGATTGCTAAAGAAATTCACCAACCAAATGGCCAGATCTGAAGATTTTGGGGAGAGGATTGAGAGGGGAGAAGAGGAAGCTGTCGCCACGTTGTTTCTGTAACTGGAAGGAATGGGGTGGGGTGGGAGGAGCGCTAGCGCGCGGCTGCCTCTAAGTCACAGTGCAGCTAGGCGCTGCACTGCTCAGTGCAGGCCCCGATGGTGTCACGTTGGCTAGACATGCAACGCCTGAGAGTTAGGCACTGCACAATAAGGTGTGACGCTGGCGTGTCGGGCGCCACACAAAAGGGTCAGCTGAGTGATTTTTTTTTCAAACCAGTTTAGTTTGTGAATTGTTTTCATTCATAGGTTAATTTTGTCGTTTTTGCCTAGATCTGAGCCGCACTCGCACCACCACCGCTGCTGGACGAGACGAATCCATCACCGGCGCCCGCCATCCACCACGAACACCCTAGGGGCGTTTGACGAGACATGCGCATGTTGAGACTGAATAAGAATATCTTGCATCTATGACCTGGCCGGCCTGTCACATAGTTGGATTGGAGATACTACTTGATAGCCTTCCATAGTACGTTACGAAATGTACATATATCGTTTGAATAACGGTTGTAAGACATGATCTGATGTGTAGTACGAGTAACTTAAATGAAGGACTGCTCCCTCACGTACGTACGTACCTGCAGGGTAGTCACACATCTCGCCCTCCTTAACTGCGACTTTCTTTTTTGGATCGTGGTACATGGGATGAATAACTGCATGTGATCAATGGATATGATTTTAAAGTGCACAAAAAATGCGTACATAGCAGTATATATAATTAACCAAGGCTGTTGCATTATCAAAGCAGACCCGGATCTTTGGAACATGGAGGCCAATGCACCCGAAATGAGAAAACTATTTTATAAAAATAAAAAAGGGTCAAAAAATTCTTAAACTTTTTTGTAATAAACATGGTCTAGCGTAATACTTGTGTGAAAAGTTTCGTGGTGAAATGACTCTCGTATTCTGGGCGAAAAAACAAAATTGACACTATATAACTTACTATTCACACTTTTTGTAATCTCAAATTTGTTTTCTGCGCCCTGGAGTCGGTCGAAACTATTCCTTCAAGAAACTTTTCACACGAGTGTATACCTGATCATATTGGATTTCAAAAAGTTTCAGGAATTTTTTATTCTTTGGATTTTTTTGAAAAAAAATCAATACAGGTGCAATAGGATCCGAGACCCATTGGCTATTTCCATATCAAAGCCATCCTACATTGTGTAGTTGATAAAATTTCGTGAATTTAAATGTTTACGTCAAGTTAGGAGACACCAAATCTCCAAAAAAACGAGGCACCCTACATTTTTTGAAGTTTTTGTTAAAATAAAATCCTGCAAGGAAAGTGCCCACATGTAAGTATGCACCTACAAGATATAAAGATGTGAAAGCAATGCTGGCAAAAAGGAAAAAGATGTGAAAGCAATGCTGAAATTACAAGACATGACTCTCAAAGTACCTTTTTTTTTATCCTCAAAGTATGTGTTCAAGAGTTTGACAGGCTAACATCCACACGTCAAAAATTGTTGCAAGCTATATATATACTCCCTTCCTTCTGGTTCATAAGACAAGCATATTTTTAGGTTACCACTTTGACCATTGAAATAAGAGTTATATGCCACAAATATATGACTTTATGGTATATAAACTCTTATTGTCAAATTGACGATCTAGCTTTATGTGTTGGTCTTACAAACTGGAATTGGATGTACTGTCAATCTGGAGAGATTGACAGCAAGAAATATTGCCACCATCTCACCATTGTTACCAACAATGTTGAGGACTAACGGTGGCTTCCGGGAAATGCCAGATGGTATGCACGACAATACGGGCATGGAGAGCCTGTAATACCCCTCCATGTCGCCTACACATCATGCCATAGATAAGCTACAAAATGTTTGCACGTCATTTTTGTTAAAAGATGCATATGCTGATAATCTACTCCCTCCGTTCCAAAATAATTGTCTTTCTAGCCATCTCAAATGGACTACAACATACGGATGTATGTAGACATGTTTTAGAGTGTATATTCACTCATTTTGCTACGTATATAGTCACTTGTTGAAATCTCTAGAAAGACAATTATTTAGGAACGGAGGGAGTATTTTTAGACATCACCATTTGTGTGTACAAATTTCTAATTAAAACATTGTTCTTTTTTACGGCTGAAAGAGTAAGGCAATGCACTAGTGTATAATTTTATTGCATAAAAATTAAAATAAGTATATATACAAAAAGGTTCAAAGGAAGTAGAAAAGAAAAAGGGGAAAGGGAAAAAGGAAAACAACCAATTGTAGAGGCTACAGCTCAGACATGAAAGTCCATCCAATTCTGAAGACTGGAAAGGTTCTTAGGTGTTGTCTGATGCTTAATTACAAGCAAATATTCTCTTAGGTCATGACTCCAAGCTTGAATAGTGGGGGCTTTATTATTTAAGATATGATAATTTCTCTTCTCGAAGGTTCTAGTATCACATGGTAATGATATTCATGATAATACCTTTTTGGCAATACTTGATTGGCTAGCCAACACTCATCATAGAAGAAATGCATTTATGCTTGCTAGGGAAAAATGGAATTCCAATAGTCTTGAGTAAAATTGCAATCCCAGAAGAGGTTTAAGGAGATTCCTCAGCAATGAGGTGCATAGCGAATAGAGATAGCTTGGTAGATAGAATGATTTCTCCGGAGGAGATTTCTTGCGTTGATTTTATCATGTAATAAGAGCCAGAAGACCGACAGTTTCCATAGCCATTTAAAAATTATATGTGCTTGGTAACAACCTCTTAATATTTTATAACTTTTGTTGGAGAAATAAGTTTGGCCACAACCGTAACTTCAGCGATCTTCGAAGTCCATTTGAGTGATGCCCATAAGTAAAATCTATAGATGTTGAAACTCATGATAGGCTTGGACAGGCAATGGTATGTGGAACTGATTGCTCAATTATTGAATCTGCAACACAATGTCTAAGGAGATCCTGTCATTTCTTGAGTATGAATGAAGTTCAAGAAAATTGAGCAATAATAGTTTGATCACTCCATTTATCCTATCAGAACAATATATATTTCCATTTCCCATAGTAGGTTTAGAAACTACTTTCAACTCAGGAAAGAGTTTCGGGTGGGCTTTCCACCAAAAGGAGCCATACATGTGGCATGAAGGAGAACCTTGAGTGTACTAAGATTCCCAAAGTAGTTTAACTAGGGGTTGTTGTAGAATTTATGCAGATTCTTGATGATCCAACTTTTATTCGTATCCACACCTAAAAACCCCATTCCACTGTTGCTTTGGTTTACAGACATTTGTCCAAAAATGAGAGCTTGCCACTATCTTCCATGCCATATTTTCTCCACGAGCATTATCTCAAGTGTTTATTAATTTGATCGATAGTTGGTGTAGGGAGGGCAAGAGTACACATATGTTGGCAGAGTGGTCTGATCATTTGAAGCTTTCCTCCATAATCCAACATGGTAGGACACGAAGTTACTCTTCTAGCGATTCTTTGCGGAACATGCACAAAAATCTCCACGCTTGGTTTTGATGATGTGAATAGGTAAGCCCATGTAAGTGGAAGGGAAAGCACCTTGTTGGCACCCCAGAATCTGAGCAAGGATTTCCATCCTATTTAGAGGAACATTATTTGACACAATTACATACTTAGAATAATGACCTTGTGACTAGTCTATGGAGCAGAATGCGTAAGAAGATTCTTGATATGTTTCAACTGAATTTCACAGGCATGCAAAATGAGGATAGTATCATCAACATACCGACTTATTGTAAAGTCGGACAACGGGCTGATACAATGGGCGGAGGTACCATGTTATGACCCAGTAATTCGTTTACAATGGTTTGCAAGAAGTCAGTATTAAGGGAAAAAGATGAAAGAGGATCACCTTGCCTTACTCCTCTGTTGCAATGAAATTGCTTCCCTAGAACTCCATTAAGTAACATAGAAAATTTGCTGAAATAGTACATACCATTAATCTAGTTGATACATCTGTGACCAAATCCCTTCGCAGCCAAGATATCGAAAATAAAAGAGTGCCCAGTCATACCAAAGTCCTTTTCAAAGTCTAGCTTAAGAACAATGTTTTCCTCTTTGATTTGATGGCATTTGTGCAAATATTGAAAAGCCAGCCAAGGCATTCTTGAATAGATTTGTCCATGATAAACCAATAATTATTGGTATAGACCAATAGCATAATGACGTTCTACAGTCTACTCGCAAGGATCTTTCTGAGAATTTTAACATAGCAACCAAATAATGCAATAGGCTTGAAATCATTAGGCCCCTCGGATTATCTTTGTTGAAATTGTCCAGATATAGAAAGCTAATACACATTTATTACATCTCCTCCAAGTTTATGCATGGCTGGCCAGACCAACGCTAAGGGCATCTAGAGATTTACGGTGGCTGGCGGGTGGGCCTTCGGGTTGTTTGCAGGCTTGCAAGTAGAAGGTGCTTGCCTGGCCGTGGCATGGTCGCACGGGCCTGCATGTTGGGTCTTGGGGTGGGGGGCACAGTTATTTCTTCAATCGGCTTGGTTGTTCCTTGTGGCTGTTGTGGATGTGGGTGGGCATGTGGGTTAAGTAGCTCCATCCAATTCAGTTAGCCAACACTCACGTCTCTCCACTCCAGGTAACTATCCAATTCACACGAACAATTTAAAACAAGGAAGGAAAATACACATTGATGCATGTTTCCCATGTCCACATAAATTTGGTCATCCTGGAGGCGGCAGCAGCGGTGCGCTATGCGGGCGGCCAAACTTCGTAACATTGAGGTCAATACTGGTATGTCGGTCAACACTTCCAATTCTATTTTGTATTTTACCAATGATGAAATTATTCATAATGCAAATCAGTTAGGAGTTTCACTTGGTAGTAATGCTAGAGAAATTTCAAATTCCGTGAACGATATCCTGGATCTTGAAGTTGCACCATCCCTTCCTAAGACAGATGAAGAGGATGGTCCTGTCGAGGTTGAGGTAGTTAGGTCCACGGAGCCTGGTTGTGAGGACCGGGTGGAGGATCAAAACAAACCTAAACGCAAGTGGAAGCGGAAGATTTATCCAGCTTCAGCAGTACGTAGAAGTGCTAGGATCCGTACCACTAAAAAATCATGATGAAATATGAGAGGAATCTTTTGGAATAGCAGAGGTCTGAAAGACTTGGCTAAAAGAAGGTTTCTTGCAGATGCTTCTATCGATCATAGGTTGGATTTTATCGCCCTCTCGGAAACTGGCAGAGACAATTTGTCTCCCCAGTTTCTAAATACTTTATCGGGAGGTGTCGATTTCAATTGGCACTGCCTACCTTCGAGAGGAAGATTAGGTGGGATCTTACTTGGGGTTAGATGTGAGTCGCTGGAAGTCCGAAGCGTGGTCATGGGAGACTTCGCAATTAAGTTTTGGGTCAGATCAAAGGCTGATGGGTTTAATTGGGCATACGTGGCGGTATATGGTGCCACGCAGCCCGAGCTCAAACCAGAGTTTTTGGCAGATCTTGTCTGAATCTGCGGCTCTGAGCAGCTTCCAATCTTAGTCGGGGGTGACTTTAACATTATTAGAAGGAGAGAGGATAAGAACAATGATAACTTTGATGGTAGGTGGTCGTTTATGTTCAGTACCATCATTGAAAGCTTGGATCTCAGAGAGATAGAGCTTTTAGGTAGAAAATTTACTTGGGCTAATACCTTGCCAAACCAGACGTTTGAGAAATTGGATCGAGCCCTAGCGAGCGTCAAATGGGAGCAAAAATTTCCCCTGGTAACAGTCCAAACATTATCGCGTGGAATCTCTTACCACACACCCCTACTGGTTGACTCTGGTGAGGCAACGCATATGGGGAACAAAAATACTTTCTCTTTCGAATTGGTGTGGTTCGAAAGAGAAGGCTTTTTGGATCTGATAGCCAGGTAAAGGGCTAAAGATGCAGGAGATCGGACCTCCGTTGAGCGATGGCAAAATAATATTGGGCACTTGAGAAGGTTCTTACGTGGGTGGGCTAAACATCTTAGTGGGGTTTATAAGGCTGAAAAGGAAAGGCTCCTTACACTTATTCAGTCCCTAGATTTAAAAGGCGAGTCCACAATTCTAGAGACCACGGAGCTTCATGCTAAAATTGATGCGGAAATGAGATTGAAAGAACTTCTCCGTGAAGAGGAATTGAAGTGGGCGTTGCGAGCTAAGGTTCGCAAAGTTGTCCAGGGGGACGCGAACACTCAATTCTTTCACTTGATCGCTAATGGCAAGCACAGAAAGAAAAGAATCTTTCAGGTTGAGCAAGACGAAGGAATGATTTTAGGACAGGAAAACCTAAAATTATGCATAACCGAATACTACAAGTAGTTGTTTGGGCCTCCGGAGGATATGTATCCCTGGATGAGTCTAGGATTGAAGATGTTCCTCAACTTTCTGCAGATGAGAATAATATTTTGACTGCCCCATTTTCGGAGAAAGAGGTGTTTGAAGCCATTTCACAGATGAAAAAAAATAAGGCTCCAGGGCCGGATGGATTTCTGGCGGAGTTTTATAAAAAGTGCTGGCATATTATTAAGGGGGATTTGATACTGATGTTCCATGATTTATTCTCTGGACAGCTTCAGTTGTTTCACCTAAATTTTGGAACGATAACTCTGCTTCCTAAGAAAACAGAGGCTGTGAGAATTGAGCAGTTCAGGCCGATCTGTCTTCTTAGCGTTAGTTTCAAGATTTTCACCAAGGTAGGGACTCATAGGCTCACGTTGATTGCGCATTCTATGGTGCAGCATTCCCAAACTGCTTTCATGCCAGACAGAAACATCCTAGAAGGGGTTGTGGTCCTTCATGAAACGCTTCACGAAATTCACACGAAAAAACTAGATGGAGTTGTTTCAAGGTGGATTTTGAGAAAGCGTACGATAAAGTCAAATGGCCCTTTCTTCAACAGGCCTTGCGTATGAAAGGTTTTGATCAAGCCTGGCGACGTCAGGTAGAATCTTTCACCCAAAAAGGGAGTGTTGGGATTAAAGTGAATGACAACATAGGTCATTATTTTCAGACACATAAGGGCCTGAGACAAGGTGATCCGATGTCTCTTATTTTGTTCAACATTGTAGTCGATATGTTGGCAATTCTAATAGGAAGGGCTAATGAGGCTGGTCAGGTAGGTGGCTGGTGCCTCATCTAGTTGATGGAGGTGTGTCTATCCTACAGTACGCTGATGATACTATCATCTTTATGGAGCATGACTTGGCAAAAGCGAGAAACATGAAGCTCGTGTTATGCTTATTTGAACAATTGATCGGGTTAAAGATTAACTTTCATAAAAGCGAATTGTTCTGTTTTAGAAGAGCCAATGAGGAACAAGAGGCTTATAGGCAATTGTTTGGGTGTGAATTGGGGGCTTTACCTTTTACATATTTAGGTATACCAATTCACCATCGTAAGCTAACAAACAGAGAATGGAAGTGCATTGAGGATCGATTTGAGAAGAAACTGAGCTGCTGGAAGGGCAAGCTCATGTCATACGGAGGCCGATTAATTCTTATTAATTCGGTTCTCACGAGTATGCCTATGTTTCTCTTGTCTTTATTTGAGGTTCCAGATGGAGTTAGGAAAAGGCTGGACTTCTATCGATCCCGATTCTTCTGGCAGACTGATGAACTAAAGAGAAAATACAGGCTAGCCAAATGGGACATTATTTGTAGACCAAAAGACCAAGGGGGTCTTGGCATTGAGAATCTTGAAGTGAAGAACAGATGCCTTCTCAGTAAGTGCCTGTATAAGTTATCTGTTGAAACGGAGGCCACATGGGCACAGATTCTCCGTAGTAAGTACCTTCACTCCAAAACTTTGTCCCAGGTAACAGTGAGGCCAATGGATTCGCCTTTCTGGAAAAGACTGATGAGAGTTAAATCGGTTTTTTCAATAGGACAAAGTTTATATTAGAAAATGGTACCACCACGAGATTCTGGCAGGATACTTGGCTAGGGAAAACACCCCTAGCGCTTCAATATCCGTCCATGTATCGCATTGTTCAACGACGGGATGATACCGTTGCATCAGTGCTTCAGTACATCCCCCTCAATATTCACTTCAGGAGGACGCTTGCCGGAAGCCGTTGGGAAATCTGGATCCATCTTGTGAGTAGACTGATGGAGGTTCAGCTGTCTCAACAGTCCGATCAGTTGCGCTGAAAGCTTACTAGGAATTTAGAGTTTTCGGTTAAATCCATGTATATGGATGTTATCAATTCTAACTCTATTCTTAGTTCCAAACATATTTGGAAAGTCAACGTTCCTTTGAAAATTAAATTGTTTATGTGGTTTGTGCATAAACAAGTCATTTTAACTAAGGACAACCTGGCAAAACGCAACTGGACAGGACCTACAAGATGTAGTTTTGTAATATGGATGAATCCATTAAACACCTCTTTCTTGACTGCCCGTTAGCAAAAAAATTATGGCGGTCGGTTCACATAGCGTTTAACATTACTCCTCCGAATTCGGTTAGCACGTTATTTGGGACGTGGCTTAACGGGTTAGATCCCGAAACAGTGAGACACATTCGCGTAGGAGTACGTGCTTTATTATGGGCAGTTTGGAAATGCAGAAATGATTTGGTTTTTAACAGAACAACAAATATGCATTTTTTGCAGGTTATCTTCCGAGCCACTGCGTTGATCCGTATGTGGTCGCTACTTACTCCGACGGAGGCCAGGGAGTGTTTGGTTACTGGATCTACCCTGTGGGAGATGGTAGCTCGGGCTATTTTCAACGGTTTGGATGGCGGTCATGTAATAGGATAGGCAATTAGTTTTCTTATTTTTTTTTGCCAGCCGCTTGTGGCCTCGTGTATGCTTACTTTGTTTTGCTCTCTGTGAGCTTTTTTTCCTTTCGTTCAGACTGTAAAACCCTTGTTGAACCATTTTGCTTTTTTATATAAGTTGACCGTATGCATTTTTTTTGATGCAGAGGCCGAGGACTCCCCCGTTTCAAAAAAAAAAACATAAATTTGGTCATGTTATATGTTAATTATTTGTTAGTTATGGTAGGAGTCTTTTACACGGAAAATCCTATTTGACGTTCCATATCGTCTAACAATTGACCAAACGCACGTGAAGGTATGGTCTAGGCGAGCACATTTCAAACAAATTGTTTGTTAATTTTTTTTTCTGTTTCATTTCCTTTCCTTTTCCCTGTCAAAGGTTTGATTTATTCTAGTTTTCATAAAAAAATCCACTGGTTTTCTTGTATTTTTTTCTTCCTTTATATTTTATCATAAATATATTTTATATACATCAACAATTTCAAATATATATAAAAAACTAAAACATGAAGAATATTTTTTAATGCATGGTTGGCATTTTCCAGATGCACGACGAACATTTTCCCAATACACCATGGTTAATCTTTTTAAAAATAAATGAAATTGTTTTGAATACTTGACATTATTTTTTTAATACACAATGGATATTTTAACATATACAATAGACATTTCTTTAATATTCCTCCGTTCCAAAATAAGTGCTTCAACTTTGTATACATGATAAATATTTAGCAATGACCATATTTAGCAAATACACAATGATGCATGCGGCCACTTTATTAATTATTCACACAAGACCTTACAAAGCTATACAACAGTAAGGCTAAAGTCACCATCTAGGCAACATCTTTCGCTACTCCTATCCAGTTGATGAAGGGATGCTGATAGTTTGGGCCTAATATCAAACATATCTCGCAGTCAAACCTAAACATCTAAGACCTGAGGTCCCAATCAGGACGTCTGCCGGGTATGGGGCACCTACCAGTCCAACGCACTCCTCAACTAGGACGCCTGCCAGGTATGAGTCCGCCGCAGCCACCTGCCACCTATCCATCTTCAGAGCTATACTGTTGCATCTACCGTGTCAGGTCTCTCTGCCATTGACGCCACCACGACGCCAGACAGCGTTGTCCTCCTGCGCGAGTCCATCCTCGCACATGGAACTCCGAATCTGCACCGCGCCATGCCATCGAGATCCGTCGCCATCAATATGTAGGATGAAGCACCGCTCCACCAAAAAAGCCGTCCGCTGGTCCCGCGAGACCGAGTGCACCTCCAAGAATGCCGCCCCTAAAGGGGTAACGACACATGATTACCACCAACATCCGATCAGCTGATCTAGGGTTTCCCCCGGAGGTATTGAGTGGAGCTGGGAGCTTCACCTCGATGATGCCTTCATGAAGGAAACGAGGATAAGGGCATCGTCATCACCGGCTCCGACCATCAACCGAAGACCAGGTTTTTACCCGGATCCGTCCCAAGTAATCCACCCGACAACATGTGCATCGTCTCGACTGCCTTCAAAGCCCCAGATCTAGCCACCTAGATCCGGCGACCAACTGTAACAGCAGTGCCACCATAGGAGCCCTGATGCACCAGCCACTGCCTGAGTGTGCCACCACTGGAGCCTAGGAGGAGGGCTCCCACCCTGCCTCGCCAAGCCGCGAGAGCCGCCGAGATGGATCCCGCGTGCTCGTCATCGTCTCTGATCCGAACCAATCCGTAGATCAGATCGCCGCCACAGATCCGCCTTGGACAGGGACTGCACCACGCCAGGCCGCCGCGGGAAGCCCTAGCTTCACCGGCCACCACCATCCAGGGCCGCCGCCCCGGGATCCAGACAGAACATTGCCGCTGCCACCAGCCATGTTCCGCCGCCGCCGACCGACCAACTCCAACGAAGAAGAAGGCCACCACCACCAAGTCTAGGGCCGGCGCCCCAGACATTCTCGTGTTGCAGATCAAGTCCAGGAGCAGTGCACCGTTGACGGCGATTGATATCGGTAGCACAACGAATCAGCCCGACTGAGTCAAGGCCAGATCCGCCGTTGCTGGTACCGTCCTCCGCCGCCGCCGCCACACCACATCCATGTCGCCGCCGATCTGCGCCACCGCCGCCGGTCTGGCCAGAAAGGAGCGCCGCCTCCCAACCAGATCGAGATCCGAGGAGAAAATTGTTGCCGCTGCCACGCCACAAGGGCTTTGCCCTGTGACGCCCCGGGCGACGGCTGCGGAGGGGAGAGGAAGTGAGGCGCAACTGTAGGAGGGCGGGGGCTCCCCTGTGCGGGCGGTGCCACCGCACAGGGGAGGGGCGTGGATCTCCCTGTTTGGATGTGTCGTTAAAAATGGGAGAGATTTTCACTTCCCGGCATCTGCACCAACCAGGGATGCATACAACCATTTTAGTATGGGTATCAAGATAAACATGATCTATTTCTTGATGAGCGGTTACACCACACCAAGCTTGATCCTCAATAAACGGGGAAAAACCCCTATGCATCATGTGTCAATTCTAGGAATTGAACTCGGGTTATTAGGCTGCACAACCGCATGTCCAACCGCAATTCTAGTCAAGGCGTGCACATGCAAATTTTTATATTTTACATTTTCACTAATATTTAAAAAAAATCCTAGTTGGGCATAAAGAGCAAGCAAAGAAAGATACGGGAGCATGCACCCCGAAACAGCTCAGGTTTACAGCAAGCTTCTCGTTACTTTGCCTTACTCTGAAATTAAATGTATTAGCATTCTCCTTCATTTTTATTGCAGGGTGTATTAACTTTCTCTTGCCTGCGCCCCTTCATTTCCTGGATCCATTTGCAGCCTGCCACGCTTGAGTGCAGCAGCAAACATGGTGATTAAATTCTATTTAAGGCAGACTGCGTATGGTCATCACTGTGCACACTTTTCACCGCAGTAATAATGTTACATTCCTTTTGCCCTGCAAGTAGTAACATGCATGCGAACGTTTAGATCGCATGCATCGATCTCTAGGTAATATTCCCTGCGAGTGGCTGGCCACCATTAGTTAAGAAAGCTGCTTATACAATAAACCGCAAGGATCTAACAAGATAGAGCCAAGGCAAGCTTATCAAGTTCGGTTAATGTATAAAGTAGCCATATAGCCATTTCTCTATGTCTTTTTGTGTATGTCATGGAGTAGAGTAATGCAATCTAATAATCAGCTAGTTACTCGTCTGGATATGTCTTTTTGTGTATGTCTTATTGTCCTTTTGTCCTTTTGTGTATGTCTTTTTGTGTATGTCTTACTAGCGGGTACTACACCCTAAATGCTAGGGGCTGCAGGGGGGTCTAATGTGTAAAATTACCTGAATTTGGAGATTGTTTCTGCTTCTGTATCTTAAAAGTTATATCTGCATCCAGCGGCACATAGTTTCTCTTGTTCTGTCTATGGCTGATAATCCTGAATGCCCTTTCTCCAGCCCTCCAAATACACAACCAGGAGTACATTGCAAGGTGCTTAGAGTAATAAATCAGATTATTCTGAGCATCAGTGATTCTTTGCAAAGGGTAGACGCTTACTTAGATCCTCTCCTGTAGAGATTAGCAATATATCTTTCTTCTTTTGAAACGGTAATATATCTTTATGCAAAAAGCCAGGAGAGCAAAAAAAAAACATGTTGCATTACATGTCTCCCTCTGTAAATAAATATAAGAGCATTTAGATCACTACTTTAGTGATCTAAACGGTCTTATATTTCTCCTTTACGGAGGGAGTACTAGTGTGCAACAGGTTGCTGTTTCGGTTGTCAGTGAGGCCTTGCCAATTCCAGATGTGTTGGCCTTAAGTCCTAGGCAAACGCGAGGTATTTTTTAATATTTGTTCACTCCAAATGCCCTTAGAATGGTTTGTGAGAAAAAATCAGTCAATTGTAAATAGAACCCTGTAAAAAATAGTTAATTCGCGAGCAACAAAGCAACGATAACATGGCTTCCAAGTGGTCGTTTTTTTCCTCTTGAACCGATTTTGGACTTATTTGATCAAATCAATTAGTTGGTAGTAAATTGATCACCTCCCGAGTTGTTGATCTAAAGCGTGCAATTTGTTTCAGTTCATGTACTAGCGGCACATTTTAGTATTTTTGACCGGCAACAATGGAAAAAAGAAGGCATAACTGAACTTGCCAGTACTATATTTTGTATAGTTTTCTACAAGATGTTCCCCCTTGGATCGCATGATTCTGAAATATAGGAATCTGATGGGTTTGACAATGCAAAATAGAGGACTACAAAACATAGGAAAGATACGGGAATGGTCGTTTGGATGGAACGCGCAAAGAAACACGGGAAAAAAAGTTTGGATTCTATGTGAATGAGTCTAAAAGCGTTGTTGGAGTGGATGTTAAAATTCCTATGCAATTGAGGCATATGAGTCCATTTCATAAGAACTTTCGTGATACCATTCCTATGATTCAAAGGCATTCCTTAGGAAAAATCAAAAGAATTGGAAACCTACAAAAATCATGCAATCCATAGAGGTCCTAAAAAGTATGTATACATCCATAGATTTTGTTTGCGGGTCAGCATTCAGATTACTAGTCACCCTAGATGAACCACTTTATGGCTAGAAAATTACTCGATCAGATAAATTTGTGGAATACTAGTAAAACCTCCTCTTTCAAATTTTGAAATTTTGAATATAGTAGTTAGTTCGATTAGAGTTGGTTTTATTTGGCTATAGTATCAAGAAGACGATCTCCCTACCATTGCTTCGCTCCTTATAGTTGTGGAAGCGGTTGCTCATTGTACAGTCGTGCTCAATTTCGTGGGGAATGGATGCCCATGGTATTCTTGGTAAAAAAAATCAAAAAAGTTCTTATGTATAGAAAAAAAAACTGTTTAGTGGGATCATACGTCAAACCATATTTTCTTCCCCACGGATACCACGGGCACCCATTCCCCACGAAACTAAACACAGGTGTACAATGGGCATCCAGGTTTGATATCCCAAACTTCCAGAATTTTTTGGAAATTTCTGGTATTTTTATAATACTATATTCATGCATTTCCCCTATTAGTATACTCATTTTTTTTTGCAGGTAATCTATACTCGGTTTGCTGCCATGCCAATAATCATAATGATATGCTTTGGTATATCGGCGAATCCTAACCTTTTGCTACCAGCAAGGAAGTGAATGCTTGTGTTGAAGACGAAAATATCCAAAAAATCACAAACTGCGATGTGGATTCAATTCAAAGGTGAAAAACCTAGATGATTCGTGAGAAGACTTAACACGAGAGACCTGTAACAAACTGTTTATTTCGCATGCCTTGAAGCGATGAAGCATTCCCTTAAAAAACATGAATCATGAATGATGCAAGACACGGAGAAGTCATGGCACAGTTAAGTAAGACATGAATATGATCGTCCCATCTTGCCAATGGAAGTTATGGCAACTGCAGCCCCTATTTAGTGATCATCAGCTAGCCGTCGCATCCCTCCCTCTCGTGTCTGCCTCCTGCCCAACATTTACTCCCATATTAATCCCATCAACTACCGGGATGCATGAGGAACTTAGCATATCATTTCCTCTCAAACATGAAGCATATGTGAGCGTTGGTGCATGGGCGTGAAGAGAGAGAGAGAGGGGTACGTTACAAATTGCACTGGTGCATTGATGCTTGCATGCGATACAATACAATATAGCACGTACGTACCAGCATGCACAGCACAGTGCTGCTTCCTCTGATCCTTGATAGCATGTCAGGGCGAAGAAGAAAACAACAGCGAGACGACAAAGAAGGATCCTGCGTTCGCGCCGGTGGCCACGGAACAGAACTGCCAGGCCAACAATTATAGGGCACCATGCATGCAGCGACAATGCATATATGCACATGTCAGGAAACTTAAATTTCTCGTGCCATGCAGAACCTCATTATCGCTGCATGCATGGCTACCGCTCCATAAGCTATAGCTTAGCTAGCTTCAGGTTGAGGGTCACACACACACCATGCAGAACCTCAGTTGGTGTTTTCCTCGTAGCACAATGAAGACCTTGATACTACTCCCTCCGTCTAGTTGAGTAAGTCATTTTAGATTGTGCACGTGATCAAGGAGGAAGGGCAAACAAGAGACCTTAATGTTTATTTTCTAATTAATAGCATTGCATGCAATGAACAAACACTGCATGTCATGTTTGGTAGTCTTAAGTCATTAAAAGCAGTGAAGAAACAAAAAACGAGATAGAAGTTAATGCACCGCGCCTAAGTGTTTTAGGATTATTTGGTTTTCATAAGACGACTTACACACCTAGACGGAAGGAGTAGCATGTTTTCATAACACACCGACTACTCAGATGGATAGTTTAGTTGTTGCTCGATCCAGGCTCGTATGTGCAGACAACATTCAGAGATCGGGGTTCAAGCAGAAAGAAAAAAAGTGGCTGTAGGACTTTTCTTGTATTGTAACCCTAATCTATAGGAATTTTCTTTGTAAAGAAACATTGAGTACCATGTAGGACGCACATACACAGCACACACACTAACGTTAGCTTCAAGATTGATGAAATCATCACATTCGAATCAGTAGTGATAGGAACGTTGTCTACCATTAAAATAGTAATATGCATTAGTGAGATACCAAAACAGGTCTCATCACTCGTGGGCTAAGGATACAACTCTCCTAACCGTCCAAAATGGTTGGTTCTCCCATTTGCTTCTTTCTGTATAGACATATAAAATTCAACTATTTGTTACAATGATGATGTGCCAGCCATATGCTAGATCATTGTCGTGAATTTGCTAGAATACTTGAACCCAAACCTTTGTCTTCCTATATTTGGATCCTGATCAGCACAAATCATGGCGTGATTTACTCCGTGGAGGTGCACCCATTTTTGTTAAATTGTGTCACCCACATTTGTGACAAACTAACTACATTTCGAATGTTAGATTTTGGGCATAAGGACCCCCCCCCCCCTCGGGCGCCGGGCTGCTCTTGGAGGGATCTGTTAAGAGGAAGGAGAAGGGAGAGGAGGATGAGAAGAGAAGGGGTCTGTTAACGGCAGGGATAGATAGAAAGAAAAGGGAGGAAGCAATGAGGAAGAAGAGAGGGGGAGGGGACTGATTCTCTAGTGCAGAAACCCCTTATAAGAGCATCTCCAACCGTTCGCCCCCCTCCCCCCCAGGACGCCAAAAAAGAGCCGCCTGGGACCGAACCGACGTTCGCTTGGCGCGTGGGGGCGATTGCGTTCCCAGTGGACGACCCCCAGGTCGCCGTGAAAAGCGCGCGAACTCGGCGATATTTCGTAGAATTTGTACAAACTCGGCGATATTTGATAGAAATTTGTACAAAAACAGTTAAACATGCAAACTACGCCACACTACGCCTAGAACTACGTCTAGCCTGCTACGCCGCGGCCGCGGCCTGCCATCTACATGCCGGGGAGCCTGTAGAAACGGGTGTAGTTGCCGTTGTCGTCGTCGGAGCTGCCATCGTCCCTACTGCACCCCTGGCCAGGGTCGCCTTGGCGTGGTGGGGGGTTGGACGGCCCGGCCTCGCCCTCATCGTCGCCTATATTTCATGATTTTTTCAATGGTCATTTAGAGTTGTTTCATCTTAACTTTGGTACGATAACACTGTTACCAAAGAAAGATGAGGCAGTTTGGATCGAACAATTCCGGCCCATATGTTTGCTGAGTGTGAGTTTCGAAATTTTCACAAAGGTTGGAACCAATAGATTGACACAAATTGCTCATTCAGTGATCCAACCAAGCCAGACAGCATTCATGTCGGGGCGACACATACTGGAAGGGGTGGTCGTTCTGCATGAAACGCTTCATGAGATTCACTCGAAGAAACTAGATGGGGTTATCTTCAAAGTGGATTTTGAGAAGGCGTATGATAAATTAAAGTGGCCTTTTCTTCAGCAGGCAATGCACATGAAAGGTTTTAGTGAAGCCTGGAGGAACCAAGTGGATACCCAAGTCGAGAAGGGTAGTGTCGGAATCAAGGTGAACGATGATATCGGTCATTACTTTCAGACAGATAAGGGGTTGAGACAAGGGGATTCCATGTCTCCTCTTCTGTTTAATATTGTCGCATATATGTTGTCCGTCATTATTGGCAGGGCCAAGCAGCATGGCCATGTAGAGGGGTTAGTTCCTCATCTAGTCAATGGAGGGGTATCCATTCTACAGTATGCTGATGACACTATCCTATTCATGGAAAATGACATGGCTAAGGCACGTAATATGAAACTTATCTTATGTCTCTTCGAACAATTGTCTGGCTTAAAAATTAATTTCATCAGAGCGAGTTGTTTTGCTTTGGGAAGGCCAAAGACGAGGAACACACTTATAGACAATTGTTCGGATGTGAATTAGGTGCTTTACCATTCAATTACTTGGGTATACCGATTCACCACCGTAAGTTATCCAATAAAGAATGGAAGTGTATTGAAGAACGAATTGAAAAAAAAACTTAGCTGCTAGAAGGGCAAGCTTATGTCATATGGAGGTCGGCAAGTCCTGATTAACTCGGTACTAACTAGTATGCCGATGTTTCTACTTTCTTTCTTCGAAATTCTGAAAGGGGTTCGGAAGCGACTTGATTTCTTTAGATCTCGGTTCTTCTGGCAGTGTGATGAGGCCAAGTGGAAATACCGTCTCGCGCGATGGGATATTCTTTGCCGACCTAAAGACCAAGGGGGTCTCGGTATTGAGAACTTAGAAATTAAGAATAAATGTCTTATGACCAAATGGCTATACCGGCTAGAGACAGAGCCGAAGGGTATGTGGTCACAAATCCTGCGTAATAAGTATTTACACTCAAAAACACTAGCCCAGGTTACCATGAGACCGACTGACTCGCCATTCTGGAAGGGACTTATGAGAACGAAGACTTGTTCTTTCGTAGGGTCAAGTTCTTGGTTGGCAATGGGATGACAACAAGATTTTGGGCGGATACGTGGTTAGGAGAGACGCCCCTGACCGTCCAATATCCCACCCTTTATAATATTGTGCAATGTAAGGAGGATTACGTAGGCACAGTCCTTCAAACTATTCCCTTGAACATTCAGTTCCTACGTGTGTTAGTTGGTGAGAGATGGACTGCTTGGATGCATTTGGTTCGGAGAATGATGGAAGTTCAACTCTCCGACCAGCCGGATTCGACACAATGGAAGTAAACTAAGAATGGGACTTTTACGGTGAAATCACTCTATATGGATTTGATTAATTCTGGCCCAATCTCAAGATCGTTGCACATCTGGAGGGTTAAAGTTCCTTTGCGTATTAAAATCTTTTTGTGGTTCGTCCACAAGCAAGTGATACTCACAAAGAGCAACTTAATCAAAAGGCGATGGGTAGGAAATTCGCGGTGCTGTTTTTGTGATCATGATGAAACAATACAACACTTATTTCTTGAATGCCCACTTGCCAAGTTACTTTGGAGAAGGATTCATATAGCTTTCAACATTAATCCTCCAGTCAATATTGCGTCGTTGTTTGCGACGTGGTTAGCTGGGGTTGAGCAGATTACTGCGACTCGTATTTGGATTGGAATATGTGCGCTATTATGGGCTATATGGAACTGCAGGAATGATATGATTTTTAACAGACAACACACTCTAACTTTCTTGCCGGTCATCTTCAGAGCTACAGCTTGGATCCATACGTGGTCCTTACTCACTCCTATGGACTCCGGAGAGCCTTTGGTTACTGGTGCAACCAATGGGAGATCGTAGCTCGGGTTATATTCAACCGGTTCGGATGGCGCTCACATAACAGGATAGGAGTCTAGGGAGCTTATCCTTCATATTACCGTATAGGTTGCCTTTGTCAGCATGTAATTTTCCTTTTTTTACTTTGCTCTACTCCGTTTGCGAGCTGTAAGACTATTGTGACGATACTTCATGAATTTTTAATAAAACGGCTGCATGCATCATCATGATGCAGAGGCCGGGGGCATGCCTCCATTTTCAAAAAAAAACCTGTAAGCCGAAATGCCTAGGACCAAATGGTGTTGCCAATTTCATATATATAAGCCAAGTGTATTTAGGATATATAGTACTCGGCTTAGAGTGTACACGTGGCAGGCCCTAGGAGATTCGTGGCAGGCCCTCGGCTTACAGGCGACACTCGTCTTACATATACACCAGGGTGGCACCCCGGCACACGGCTTAGGCTTCACACTCGGCTCAGTGTTGACACGTGTCAGCACACTATAGCCTCTAGTTGGAAAAACAAGCCGAGCAGGGCACTCGGCTTACGGAGGTGCCACGTGGCACCTCTGTTAGCGTTGGACGGCCATCATATCGCTTTTCTCGTCTAGAGCTAATGTTTTTTTAGATAAAAGGCGACAACCCGACTTTATAAATAAAGCCACCAGGCAGAGTCACAACCAAACCAAGGAATCACAGGAGTTTAACAGAACTGAATAAGAAGTACGGGTACAAGGCAACCAGCCTATCATGGCACGCAGGCCAGCCAAACCAACAGCCAAACCACTAAGGAAGAGTCCGCCTAGAGTGCCGCAGCAGGGAAGAAGCCATAGATTTCATTTTGGATAGCATATCGTCGAAAGCCTCTAGATCCCCATCCTTAGTCAATGATCTCCACTGCTGCAAAAAGACATTGGTTTTAAATAAGCAACTGACTGGGTTAGTTGGGAAAATGTGTTCAATAGTGAACTTGTTCCTAGTAGTCCAGAGCGCCCAACAAATCGCAGCCCAACCCACCATGAAAACCCTCTTAGAATGACCTGCTAGGGAATTGATGCACTGCCGCAAATCCTCAAAGGAGGAAGGGTTCCAATTAGCCCCAAGCCAAAGTCTAATGCAACTCCAAATGAATTTATCCAAAGAGCACTGGAAAAAGATATGCTCAGTATTCTCCAAGGAACCGCAGAGTTGGCAGAAGTCCGAGCCCGGACCGTTCCTCTTCTTAATCTGGTCAGCCGCTGGAAGTTTGCGACAGTGAGCTTGCCAGAGGAAGATCTTGATCTTGGGAGGGATGCGGGCAGACCAAATGTACTTAAACTTGTCAGTGCGGGTACCAGCGATAAGTTTTGAATATGCCGACTTTACCGAGAAACGCCCCGAAGAGGAGTGGGGCCAAGCAACGGAGTCCTCTTCCTCCGAGAGCAGGGGGAAGCACGCAATAAGGCGATGCCAATCTTCCAACTCTACAGGGAAAAGAGAGCACCGAAAATCTAGAACCCAACCCTGAGTCGAGAGCTCAAAGATTGAGATCTCGGGATCAGCACAAAACGAAAACAGAGTCGGGTGGGCCACCGCCAACGTGGTGTCCCCAACCCACCAGTCTAACCAAAAACGCATGGATTTGCCGTTACGGACAACGAACTTCACAAGGGACTGGAAAGCCGGCCTAATGCTAACCAGCTGGCGCCAAAATTGAGAGCCACCAGAGGCGGGAGCGAACATAGGGCTGGAGGAGGGGAAATATTTCGCTTTGAGGAGATTAAGCCAAGCGGGGCGGTCATCGAGGGACATAATCTTCCACCACCATTTTAGCAAAAGGCATTTATTCATGATTCTGGTGTTTATGATATCAAGACCACCCATGTTCTTGGGTCTACAAATGAGATCCCACTTAACCATCCTATATTTGCGTTTATTATCGGAAGAATTCCAGAAGAAGGCACCCCTGTGCTTATAGAAGCCCGAGTGCGTCCCTTCGGACAGCAGGTAGAATCCCATTAGAAAAATCGGGAGCGAGGAAAGGCAGGAATTGGTGAGGGCAACCTTGCCCGCCTGGGAATTGTACCGAACTCGCCACGGCAGAACTCTATTGCCAACTTTAGTCACAGCTGGGGCAAAGTCCTTAGCCAAAAGTTTAAGAGGGGAAATGGGTAAGCCCAAATATTTCAGAGGGAATGACCCGAGAGAGCAGTTCAGAAGGTGGGCCACCCGCTGCGCCTCCACAGCAGGTACCCCAGTCACAATAGCCTCGCTCTTAGAGAAGTTGATTTCAAGGCCCGACAAAGCTTCAAAGCATAGAAGAAGAAATTTCAGATTTGTGATGGAATAATCATTAAGTTCAACCATAATGATGGTGTCGTCCGCATATTGTAAGTGAGAGATGCCATTAGGAATGAGATGAGAACTAACAGGCGAAATGTGTCCAGCAGTCGCAGCACGAGACAGAATGTGGGAGAGAGCATCAGCCACAAAGTTGAAAAGCAAGGGAGACGCCAGATCACCTTGTCTCAAACCCCTACCATTCGCGAAGAAATTACTGGTCTGACCGTTGACAGCCACCGCCGTATGACCCCTAGTGACAAATTGCATCAGGCGGTGGACCACCGAGCCATCAAAGCCCTTGGACAGCAAAACTTGGCGAAGAAAGATCCAGCTCACTGAATCATAAGCCTTTTCAAAATCGAGCTTGAGAACCAGAGCCTTGGTGTTCTTGCTGCGAAGGTCATGGATTATTTCGTGAAGGCAAAGCACCCCGTCCAGGATGAATCTCCCCTTAATGAACGCGGATTTGGAAAGGGCTAATGACCCGATGAGCGATCGGAGAAACCTTAACAGCCATACCCTTGGCAGGGATCTTAGCAAAGTTGTTAATGAGAGCAATAGGCCTAAATTGGGAGATTATGTCAGCGCCTTTGACTTTAGGGATGAGGGTAAGAACTGTGTAGTTAAGTCTCGAGATATCTACAGTCCCCAACCAAAAACCTTGTGTAATAGCCAAGATTAGGCCTTTTAGTTAAGGCCAAAAATGCCGGAAAAAAGGAATGGAGAAGCCGTCAGGGCCTGAAGCCGCATTATAATTGGCAGAGCGAATCGTCTCGAAAATTTCCTCATCCGTAGGGGGGATTAGAAGGCTTTCATTATCAGCGCTCGAAAGTTGCTCACACGGGGGCCAGAAGGACGTAGCCAACTTAAAGCCTAGCTCAGGTTTAGCCGCTAGAAGGTTAGAGAAGAAAGAGACCACATGCCGCATAATCACCGGGGGGTCAGAAGTCCTGACACCGTCAATAATAAGGCTATCAATAAAGCATCTCCGCCATCTACCATTAGCAATAGCAAAGAAATAAGCCGTGGGCAAATCCCCCTTGAGGGTCCAGTTGATAGTACCGCGTTGTTTCCAGTAAACTTCCTCCTGCCTATGAATGCCCAACAACGCCTCTTCTAAACCATACCAAGATTGCCATTCATCCGAGGACAGCCCAGCTAAATCCGCACGTTCGTCCAGAACGCCAATCTGAGCCACCAGCCTTGCTTTGTCACACCTTGACTCAGCAAAGTGGTTTTTGGACCAACCTCTAAGGAATCTACGCAGGAAATAGGAGCATTGATGCCAGTCGTCCATCGGGCCAAAAGAACGACGAGTAGAAGAAAGGAAAGACAAATTTTTTTGAGCCACCAAGTCATTGAAGCCCTCGACTTGAAGCCAGGAAGCATCAAACTGAAACCTCGGGACACCCATAGAGCGCGTTCCATCATCTAGAATCAGGGGGGTGTGATCGGAACCAACACAGGCAAGGGCCTTAAGACTTGCATGAGGGAATAAAGGGTCCCATCTAGGGCAAACAAAAAATCTATCAAGGACAGAGCGGATGGGGGGGGGGGTTGATGGTTAGACCACGTGTACCGGGCTCCGACCCTAGGTATCTCATGAATAGCCATATCCTTAATGAAAGCATTGAACGCATCAGCCAAGGGCACACGAGAAGTTAGGTGAACTCTTGTCAGAGGAAGCAAATTAAAATCACCCCCGATCAACAGGGGGAGCTGGCAAGATTCAATCTTAATACTAAGCTCATCCAAAAAAGCATAAGATAACGCATGGTCAGCCGGACCATAAACCACCAAGATTTCCACCAGGGAGTTGAGAGAACGAATAGAAACCATCGTGCTAGCCCAAAAGATTCCATGGTCAAAAGCCACAAAATCAAAAGTATCTTTTTTGGAGCCAAGCAAAAATCCACCCGAATGACCAGCCGAGGCCACAAAATTCCAATGAAATCTATCTATCCCAGCAATTGCCGATAATTCGTTAGCGGAAAAGGAAGGTTTGAAGGTCTCGACAAGGCCAATAA
Source organism: Triticum aestivum (assembly GCF_018294505.1). Taxonomy (NCBI): domain Eukaryota; kingdom Viridiplantae; phylum Streptophyta; class Magnoliopsida; order Poales; family Poaceae; genus Triticum; species Triticum aestivum. The sequence goes on along the minus strand of NC_057813.1, from coordinate 439,623,328 downwards.
AATCAACATTCTCAGATCGAACTAGGTCCTTAAGTTGGTCTCTGCGCCCCCTAGCGCAGAAGCCTCTAATGTTCCAGAAAAATGCCTTCATTTATACGACAAGTTTTTGATACGGAGACTCGACCTGCTCGGGGCCATGCAGGATTTTGAGCGCTTCCCTACCCCGCGTTTAGAAACCACCAAGGGATCATGACTCCTGTCATCTCCCCCCTCGTCCCCACCGGCCACAACCAGTGGGGCACCCGAGCCCACCCTAGCCTCCTTGGCTTTCGCAATATCCGCCTGGGTGATTTCATTCACCCTAATAATACCAAGAATAGACGAAGGAGATCCCAAACTAGAGTCTAAACAGATACCCACGTTGTTTAAAATATTTAGCAAGTGATCATCAGATTGAAAAGGGAGAACTAAACGGATAGGAGAGGAAATCGGGGGGGGGGGGGGGGAGGGAGGAGAGGACGAACCTGAAGGGGGCAGATCCCGAGCCGCAGCACACCGAGCAGCCCGATTGACCACCCGCTCACCACTGTTGGAGACACGGCCGCTCTTGCGAGCCGTGGACGCAGGCGAACGCACAGGAACAGGGCGAGCACGACTGGGAGAAGCCACAGCAGAGGACGGGCCCGAGGCCATACCCATATCAGCCTCCAGCCTATGGCAGAGCCCAGCCGCGGACTGCCTAGAATCACCAGACGCACGACTCTTGGCGGAGTACTTCTTGACTGAGGATTTCTTCTTCTTTTTGAGCGCCGCAGGGCCCGCCGGGGGAAGATCTTCAATGCCAGACAGGGAGGGAGAAGCTGGACGGGCAGGGAGGTTGGAGCACACTGCCGAGAAAGGCGTGCCCTTCACCCCACCAGCAGCCACCTCCCCCCCCCCCCGCCCAGATCAGGCGCCGAACCCTGGAACCCCTTACCAGCAGGCGCGTTCTCCTTGAGCATGTCTTGGTCTTCGGGTGAGAGGCCATCCCACTCCGACTGGGTGAACCGAGGATCGGACCCGTGCATGGAATCGTCGGGGCAGCCATCCCCATCCTTGCTCTTGTCGCCATTGTCCGAGGCCGGGGGCGGGGGAGGAGGAGGAGGCGACACCGGGCCTGAGGCCCCCTTCACCCGCACACAGAGCCGGAAGCCACCGGCCGCAGGGAAGACGTCGAGGGCGCCATGAATGCATAGGGGGTCCACGCACCAGACCCGAAGCCGGGCCGGCCCCAGGATCGCTAGAGAGTCTTGGTCAACTTCAATGGGTTTACCAATGAGAATTCCGAAAGCCATCAGGAAAGCCGTGGTGCGCATGCTCGGAGGGACATCTTCTACCAACACCCACACATCAGATAGGGAGGAGATTGCCTTGGATCCATTAGAGGCAGCTTTGACCGAGACCACGAGTTGATTCAGATGCAGCATGAAGCTAGAGCAAGAGGAGATCATCCGGAGGCTCTCTTTAGAGGGGAAAGTCGCAGCAAATTCGAACTCTGAGAGTTGGCGGATCTGCCAATCCCATCCACCCTCATCCCATAACTTAAGCTCATCGAGAAGGATCTGTGGGGAGATGCGCTTAGCCTGGACGGAAATAATGCCAACATTGGATAGGGAGGGGATGGGAGCAGCCTCAGGGATCTCCCTATCAAGAGCGAAGAAAGAACATCCTGGGAGACCGGTGCCATAATGAACAAACGCAGGAGGCTTGACACGATTCTGACAGTCCACCGTTAGGTGACCGTCTTCCCTGCAGATGAGGTAGAAAGGAGGGTTTTCACAGCGCGATTGGAAATGGCCAGGGCGATGACACGCAAAGCAAGTGAGGATGGGGTTGGAAACTTGGGATTGGGGAGGGACGCGACCACGAGGAGGAGGAGGAAGGAGGCCATCCCCAGCCGCAGCAGGCCGAGATCCGGAGCCCCGCCCCGCCACGGGGCCGACAGGACGCCGAGCCGGAGCCCCCGACGCGCCTCGGGGGAAGAAGCGGGACGACCCACCCCCAGCCGGAGCCAGCACCGGTGCGTCGCCCCGGGGAGCAGCACCCAGCGGAGGGGACGCCAGGGCGGGCCCCGGCGAGCCCTCCCTACTGGCCGCCGCCGCCACCTCCCAGGGGTCGGCCGAAACCGAAGGAGCACCAGAAGCAGGGGGGAGAGGCGCCGACGGGCCCGACCCAGAGGCACGGGGAGACACGCCAGCGGACGTCGCCGCCGACCCCGCCTCCGGGGCGAGCGAGGCCTGAAGCTTCGCGCGAAGAGCCGCCTCGTACTCCAGATCCGCGTCCACATCACCAGATCCGCCACGACCCCGCTTCTGCCCGGAGACCGCCTCACTGGAGGACGCACGGGAGCGGTCCATCGCCGCCACCACCGCAAAGAAGAGGGAGAGGGGAGGTGGAGGAACAGATCTGACGAAGCGCCGGATGGGGAGACGGTGGCGGAATAGATCTGAGGAGGAGGCAGGAAACCCTAGAAATGGGGGAACCACACCGCTCCGCACCCATAAGTACCCCGACCGAGCCAGGCCCGAATCGGTACACGGCCTTACAGGAGGGACGGGATGGACCTGGGCCGCCCGCAGCCCAGGGTCCACAGAAGGAAGGGGAGGGAATCAGAAAAGGACGCCAGAGCCAAGGCTGAGGCCGGCCCACCAGGCCCAGCAGCACCCACCGGGGCCCGCGTCACAGGAGGGGGCACCAGCGCCGCCCCCGATCCCAGATCTAGGGTTGGCACCGGCGCCGGCGCCGCCAGAGCAGCGGAGGCCGCACCCGAGGGCGAGCCAGCACGAGAACCCACCGGAGAGCACGAGGCCGACGCCGGCGCAGACCGCAGCGGGTCCGCAGGCGAGGACCAGCACGAAGCACGCCGCCGCCCACGCGAAACGCGGCGCCACCCATCTATCTCCACGGAAGGCCAGACAGGCCGCCCCCGCCCTCCGGGCGCAAACTTGCGCCGGCGAGCGGCCGCCGCAGCCCCGGGGGGAGCACGCCGGAACCGGGCGGGGCGGGGGAGAGGGAGCCTCAGAATCCGAGCCGGAGCCATCCGAGTCGAGAGCCCAGAACTTATTAGCCCGGAGAGGGGCGATGAGGACAGAGCGAGGAGGAGAGGCCAGAGAGCAGGGTGGGGCTGCGCGCGACGCCGGAGCAGAGCCCGGAGGAGTGCGTGGAGGGAAGGGGGAGGAGGAGGATGCACGAGTCAGGGGCGCCGCCGGGATTGCGCCAGACACCGGAGACGCCGCGAGAGGGAGAGGGTAGATGGGGGAGGGGAGAGCCATGTTCAGAGCTAATGTTTTAACCTTGGCTTATATGTAAGCCAAGTACCCGGGGAGTGGAACTCGGCTTACAGGTCTTAAGCCGGTCCCAACGAAGCTGAGGGCCCTAAACCGAGTGTAACACTCGGCTTACATTAATCCGAGGTGAAATGGGGCTTCGCCAAGCATACTCGGCTTCATTTTTTTCTTCATGTAGTGTGAGAGTTGAGCTTTCTGCCACTAGATTCAAAATTAAAAACTATCAAACCGAGTTATACGATGGTACAAGCTAGCAAGCCTACATAATACATTGAGCCATACATCTCTCTCGATCCCTCTCAGTTTTCATACTATATGAAGCTTCATTGAAGCCAAGCTCACTAGCTCAGTGCATTGAATGGCATCCACGAAAGAGGTATGACATGGAGAGATGCCCTTAACTTATATACTAGTAGGGTTTCAGGAGTTTGGAATGGCCATACTATCGCAAGAAAATTGAAGGAGAGGAAGAATATTCAGTAATAACCTTGAACATTTGAGGCGAGATCTGCAGGCCCACAATTGAAGGAAGGCTACTCAACTAGCTTGCACAGTAAATGAGTGCATAAATGAGAGGAAATCAAGGCCAGCTAGCTGCTGCTGCGGCTGCTGCCGCCGCTGCATGCAGCTAGTACCTTTGATGATGTGTATATGCATGCATGGTTGGCCTGCCGGTGCCGGGGTCTCACGTACAGTACATTTATCTGAGCTACAGGCATCTTCCGCCGGGATATATGTCGGCCTTCCGGACCCGCGGCCGGCGCCCGATTTAAATGCAGGGCCATAAACATGGCTTCTGGCGCTTGTGAATGGCCCATTTAGCCTTCTGCCATGCCTTGTCTCACACCATATCCTTCTGGGTCCTTGGGGATGCATGGCTCCATGCGAGAAGTTATGGGGAGTACTTTTTCCCCTTCAAATAAAGGACAATGGTTGGTATATGCATCCTACTCGTGTATGTGATGTTTTGGTTTAAAGTAAGTACAGCTTTAATAGCTTGTTAGAGCAAGATTACAAAATTTGAAGTAAGGAGAAAATGCAAAATTAATACTCCCTCCGTCCGGAAATACTTGTCGGAGAAATGGATGTACCTAGATGTATTTTAGTTCTAGATACATCCATTTTTATCCATTTTGGCGACAAGTAATTCCGGACGGAGGGAGTATTATGTGGTGAAACAACTTGTTAATACTATGACTATCTAGTTTTGTTTCCTTATCTTGTAATGAAAGGTACTCTAGTGTCTAAAACGACCTTATATTATGGGGTGGAGGGAGTAGCTATCAATGGTTGCATCAAGAGTAGCCATTGATGATGACCACATAAACATGTCACCGGTAGGACACACATAAAGTATGTTTCTAACTATTTGGTATAAGCAACATGTTCTTTCTTCCTCATGACGCAGCTTTACTCCCGAAAAATACACAGGAGCTCCTGGGTGCTCCACACTCCTATATGAATATTAATCATAAAAATACCAAAAAATTAAAAAAACTGAAATTTGGGGACATGAAACGTGGGCTCTCAATCTACTCCCATGTGAAATTTCATGAAAAAATACCAGAAAATGTATCTGCGGCGAAGAAAATACTGTCTGAATAAAAATCCATCCAAACAGTTTTTTTCTATACATACAATTTTTTTGTCTTTTTGCCACAAATACGTTTCTTGATAGTTTTTCACGAAATTTCACACGGAAGTAGATTGGACCCAGGTTTGATATCCCTAAATCTCAGATTTTTTTTAAAAAAAATTCTCGGTATTTTTTTGAATTTAATGTTCTTATTGGGGTGTGGAGCACCCGGTGCTACAAATCCGCTTCCCTCTACTCCCTCCTTCCTCTTTGTCTTTCAAATCATCAAAGTATCACTAATGGCCAGCTGGCGGTGCTCGTGGCTCACGGGGGCATCCTGGGCCCCACTCCATTCTTAGAGAATAGTTTGCCAAGATAAACTAATATTTTTGCATCTTTGCTCACCCTACCTGCTATTTCTAGCCTCTGCTCTCATTTACGAATTCTATTTAGGTGGCAATAGTTGGTTGAAGATTATTGTCTATGCGCGCGTGCGTCCGTGGCCGCGTGAGGGGGCGATTAATTTGAATCTCCCGTAAAACATTCGTAGATCATCGGTGCATGTAGTATTATTGCTATTGGAGGCATTGTAACTTTTTTACCCGAATATTCAAGAAACGTCAGATTTTCAGACATGCCAAATCGAACTTTTTCATGGCAAATTATGTTCGTGCTGCTTCCCGATTTTTGCACTGTTCTTAGTTTTGGGCACGGCTACTTATCGCTTCCTTTTCTTTTACTTGAGAGAAACGTATTGCTTCCTGCGATACAGAGCAGAGCACAGTGTCACCCGCAATACAACATAAATGGGCCGGCCTGGTGCGTGATAAAAACTTTTTTTCTTCTCTATTTTAAAATTTATATTTTTATTTCTCAAATCAAAAACAATTTGATTAATTATGAAAAAATTCACCACCTGTTCAAAAATATGTTAACATTGTGTAATAAAATGTTTATGCAACTTTTAGAAAATGTTGATAGCATTCAGAAAAAATGTTTCGAACAATTGAAGAATGTGTTGAAAATAAAAAAATAAAAAAACTAAGAAAACACCGGAAGATAGGGAAACCTAAGGAACCTATGAAGAAACGCAAAAAAAAGGAGAAAACTGAAAAAAAAGGAAGAGACTCAGAAAATCGAGAGCAACTAACGAACGACTACTCGTTCGGGAGCCCCGCGGGTTCACCTGAGATGGGTTTGGCGTGCTCTCAGCCGCCGCCACGTGTCACACTCTAGGAACTCCCTCGTATTTTTGTCTTTCTAATACTTCTCCATGAGTTTTGGCTTTTTAGAAAGGTTTTTCCCGGCTTTCTGTCGCTATTCAATTTTCCACGGGTCATTTTTTTCTTCCGCGAGAGGCACCGACGTCCCTCTCGGAAAGGAAAAAATGTTTTATCTTTTTTTTTAACTTTGCGAGAGGCATGGTTGTGCCTCTCGAAAACAAAAAAAATATTTTTTCCCTTCTATGAGAGGCGCGGTTTTGCTTCCACGGGAGGCATGTCCGTGCCTCTCAGAAACGAAAAAACCGCATTTTTTTCCTTCTGCGAGAGGCATGGTCGTGGCTCTCGGAAACGTAAAAAACGTGTTCCTTTTTCTTTTTTCTTTTTTCGTCCGTGAGAGTCACGAGTTTACTTCTCATGGAGACACGTATTTGCTTCTGTGTGAGGCATAATTGTGCCTCTTTTCGGAAAGGAAAAAAATTCTCTCAGTTTGGGTTTTTTCATGATTTTTTTTGTTAAAACGTATCAACATGGGTCTAGTTTTGAAAATCTCGATGTGAGGGATACAACGGTGAAAATGGTTTGAGATTTGAACGCATGGTTTAAGAGATAAACCATTTTGAATAAACCGATCTATGAAAAAGGAAAATCCCCCATGTTGCAACAAGTGACACATATATAACACAGTATGCCACTTGTCGCAACATAAGAGGTGGGAGTGACCGTTGCAAAGAGTGTTCCCTAATTGATGATTCCGTAGAAAATCAGTCAAAACTGAAGAAACAAACAGAAAATCAATGATGTACATCCGTTACTGGGCCGGCCTATTGACTGCACGCTGTCGACGGTCCAGAGCTATATGTCGCAATAGGCGTGATATAGCTCTGGCGCTTTTTCTATGCACCAAATTAAATCTTAATCATAGATAGAGCCTATGCACGTTACGTATAGGCCGGCCCAAGTAAGCTCCCAGATTTGTTTTCTCTACCCGGTCCAGTTATGGGAAATTTCAAGGCCGGTTTTTCTATGTCTTTTGGCCTGCGTTTTACCCAAAAAAAATGTTTTTCCTTATCCTTTTCATTTTCATTTACTTTTATTTTTATTTAATTTTATTTCTAAATTCTTGAACTTGTTTCAAATTATTTTTGAAATTCATAGACTTTTTTGAAATTCGTAATTTTTTTCAAAATTCATGATTTTTTCAAAGTTGAAGTTTTTTATTCAATCAATGATTATTTTCAAATTAGTTAAATTATTTACTTTTCCCAAATACGAATATTATTTATAGGTGATGATCTCTTTTAAATATGTGACTAGCAAAAGAGCATGTGCATTGCAACGGGACAAAAATAAATCTTTAAAAACCTGAAAAACAACTTATGTCGGACACAACAGGAACTTTTCGATTTCGATTTTGATTCCGATCGAGTCCTCCTCGTGCCTTGTTGACGAGTGACAACTGGTCAAGCAAGACGGGCATTTGTGAGGCAGCTAGTAGGACTGGAGCATGTTGGTGACGGGTGCCGACTGCTCGACATGATTGTTGTCGAAGACGTCACGCCACCCACAATACCGCTCAGCCATGTACATTCTCTTCTTTAATTTTTTTGGCTGTAGCCTATACCATCTCACGAATATATTTTTCACATAATCCCGCTTAAATTAGAGCCACTCAGACATATATGTTCCACAACTCACCTTGTTTATCATAATTCTTTTCTTTCCTTTGAAGGGGCTTGTTGATTGTCTAGCCGTGGACGTATATAAATTGGTGAGACCCGGTAAAAGAGCGAGGTGAGACTATTGATTAATAAGAATCATGCCTTTTACCACAATCAAAATCTAGAACTGGTTGAACCCTCGTGAACTGAAGGGAGGTTGTAAGAGGTTGATCCTCCACGATAGCATTTTTTGTTTTAACCTAGCACGGTCCAGTTCGTTGACGCCCGAAAAAGGCCAAGCAGGGTTGCAGCATAGTATATGATCTTTTTTTAGGATTGATCTATGATTTCTAAGTTTTTTTTCTTTTGAGAAAACTCGCTTAACCAATAAAAGGTAACTTCCTTTATTTATCTAGCAAAGTTGGCTAGATAATTTGGTTCGTGCGTGTGGGCTCATTCAACGCGACCATTGTTCGAGTCCTTGTCCTGCCTTTCTTAGGTAAAACACTACGTGTAACGAAACGACCTAAAAACAAAAGGATATTTTTTGACTTATGGGTAGCATGGTGGGTAATTACTATCAACTTCGGGATAGACCAAGAAATCAAGGAAACACATCGTCCTTCAATATTTTTAATATGTGAAGAGTGTTTTTCTTAATGGTCCTATTAATGAATTTGTAGACATTGCATAACCTCCTGGGTTCCTAGGACTTTGATCGCCCACACGTATAAACTCCATATGGGGAACTAGGGACTCAAGCAAGCACTGTGTGCTATATACGAGGACCTTAAGAATTTTCTAGTCGATCATGGGTTTAAGAATAGGCAAATTGATTGTATATTGATGACATTATCTTTGGTTTTACTAATATAAACCTTTTAAATTTGAGAAGTTCAATTCTAGTGAATTTGAGATGTCTATCCTGCTAAAAAATAGTTAGATGTCTATGATGGGAGACTTGGGATTCTTCCTTGGATTACAATCAAACTTACTTAAAGAAGGAAACTTCATCAACCAAGCTAATTATATCCCAGACATGCTTAACAAGTTCAAGATGGGAGAGGCCAAGCGAATGAAGGCATAGATGTCAACCAATGGGAACCTTGACCTCAACTTCGATGGTAAGGCAGTAGGTCAAAAGGTATATCACTCCATGATGGGAACCTTGACCTTATATGTGACAATGAAAGCTCTATCAGCATGGTGGAACCAAACACATTGACATTCACCACCATTTCCTTTGTGGTCATGTTGTTCATGGTGATATTGTCATATCTCATGTTCTAAAGGAGAATAAACTTGCCGATATCTTCACCCCTTGATGAAGCAATGTTCCAAGAGTTAAGCCATGAACTCAATATCATCAATTTTGGTAACTTGGTTTAGAATTCTTTGCATACACATATGAATCAACTTATATATATGTAGGTGTAGGCATGGAAAATGGGGAAATTCTTAGAAATATGCCCTAGAGGCAATCATAGTGATGATCATATTTTCTGAGATCCATGAATTCTTTTATGTTCCTTAAATCATATCATTTGTATTGATTGGCAAGTATGAGACATGTCTCTAAAACTCTATACTTGAATGATTATTCTAAAATAGTCCCTAGTTGGAATTAATGTTAGGAAACATATGAATATTAGATTGGCGCATGTATTGGTTTATGAATATATTTCATAGTTCATGGACATGGAGATGTCAAACCAATAATGTGAACACATGTTATGAACATGGGGTTGGATAGACCCGACTTGAGACAGAATGAGAATGCTTTTATTTATCTACTATAATGTGCATTTTATGTCCTTAGACTTTAGATTGTTGCACGTACTTGAGATGTGCAATGACTTACTTTGCGGTTGCCAAATGCTACCTTGTAATTGGGTCGTTATAAATCTTGTTTTCCTGTTTGACATGAAGCATGTTGTAAGGAATGATTAGTTGATATGAGATTTGCCTCTCTATAGAATGAGCAGTTTGAGCCCAAGCTTTACCAATATCGTGAGCCAAAAGGAATAGCATGCATGCAACATTATGTAGGTTCGACCAATACAATCTTACATTTGGGAGTTGGCACCTCCTACTAGGGGACACTAGCAACTAGGGATTGATGTACTTAGGCTATGTCCAAATGCGTTTCAACCTAAAGGGTCACACACCTAAAGGATCAAAGTAGAAATAGATATAATCTAAAACATAAAAAGGAGAGTGAGCACACTATTGAAAAATGGACTTCTATGACAAATCTCATTTGTGATAAAAATGTCATTTTTTACATCTATGATGAATATATGACAAAACCCATCTGTGATAGTAGGTGCATTGTCAATGACATCTATGATAAACAGCAGTACTAGTCCATCGAAAGCATCCAACTTGTATATAGAGCTTCGAAAAAGTTTGTGAAGGTTTGCTGGTCACCTCAAGACCAATAAAGAGTGATTGAGATCTTCAATTGCATGAGAGACTCAACGAGAAGAAGGTGAGCCTCAATAGCATTTGGCTGGCCTTGTTACTCGCACCTCTCCAATGGATATTAGAACTCCCCCGAGAATGTGAACTTTTGTGACATCCTGGCTTAGTAGGAATGATAGACTACTCATATCAACCAGTTGCACCTTCTTTTTCGAAAGCTCATCTCCAAAGAACCTCCAATATAAGCATGCTTGGCTTGGAGTGATTTGAGGATGGGTGGTCGAGTGGCAAGTTGGTCCCGGGTGCACACAGGTGAGCACAAAGTGTGCAAAAAGGACTAGTTGGTATGTGGGACAATCGAGATCCTGCAATGTGTAACGATTGGGGGGCACCAGTGGCTATGCTGGGGAGCTTTACGACTTTGAGATAAATCTTCATTTGACTTGAGGTTATTTCATTCCCCTACCTCCACCATGTGTAGCTTGCTTTGTCTTATCATATAGGTTGTATCAACGTAGTTGCATTTCCCGATAACCTAATTTATATTCACATTCCTATATTTGCTAAAACAAGATAAATGTTTGTAGTGCCTATTTAACTCCCTTAGTCAACATCTTCAATCCTTTCAAACAAGGAGACTTTAGAGTTCACACTTAGGTAGAAAACCGACCTAGGGAGGGATTCAGACCCCTTGCCCCCATCGTTCGGCTGGCTGAACCCTCTCGACTCTTGTCCCTCCTTAAATACCCCCTTAGGGTGACTAGGATTTGGGTATTGTTTGATTGAGTTTTAATGTTTGCTACTCTTAGCCATGGGCATGAGGGTCGATGAGACCTCATTTACTAACCCCACTTTCTCAAACAATTACTTCATCTTAAATCCTTAATTTAGATTGCATATCTTACTGGTTTGTTATTTGATTTCATGCAAGGATTAATCTTATGATCATATTAACATCAGGGGCGGAGCTAGAAAATTGGGCTATTGGGTTCGCTCATTCACTCTTTATGAGAACTTGATATTAGTTTATGAAGATTAAAGCCTAATTGCGACAAAAAGTATAGCACCCATAAACAATATAACAATAACAAAATATAGTATCACATATTATGTTGAATTAAAAACTGAAAAGTGCAAGACATACCTACGTCTAATGGGTGACATTGATATGCCTGTATCAGATATCTGGATCTGATGATCGAGTTCTCTTTGAATAATACTATGACCAAGTTCTCTTTTATTAATACTGTTCAATGGCCATATCAAAAAAATTGTTCGTTCGCCTAGATCAATCAAAGTCCACGGAGAAAAACAAATAAAAAACCTAGGGCAAAAGAAAAAGAACTAACGTACTGGGCAAACAGTCTAGATAGAACATGTACAAGAGAGGGAAGATGTGGCGACGTAATCTAATTACCATAATTTTTGGGCTATAGTTGTAGTTGTTGTGTATCTGCATCGCCTGCTTGCTGGCGGCGTGCGGTGGCCGAGGCGCCGACCAAGAGGAGAGTCGATCAGGAGAGATGCGAATTGGAAAACGAACGGATGACGGGTGATGCGTTCGGCTGCGTGTGTTTTCCATTAGGGTAATCATGGTTTAGGCCTGGGAATGGACTCATCCACATTTACTTATAGGCTTTTTGGGCCTTGTATTTAGCTATCCACGTGAGGCTCTTTATTTGATTTGATGGGGTCTGTTTGTCCCGAAAAAATTGATGGGGTCAGCGACAAGTTTTTATTGGGTTCACGTCACAAAATAAATACCTGCACGCACGTAGCAGGCAAATTCCGTTGGGTTCACTTGAACCCAACGCTTATAGGCTGGCTCCGCCGCTGGTTAACATGTTTCTAGCATGTCAGTAACCATACTTGAATTGGTTTAGCAATTGCTCAGGTGCACCATCAGTATTCAACGCACTCATGTCGTCAAAGTGTCCTCCAACAATATTGATCTCATCTAGTCCTATATTTGTACCTATACAAAAGTACATGGATCTTCTCTTGTACCGACACATTTGGTTCATATAAGTCAGAAAACCAAACATGACTAGGGAAGGTGGAAGTGAATGATGGGATGATCAGTCCATGTATTAATGTGATTAAAGAACTTTTGTCATCCGAGTTGGGAGAATACAAGGTCATTACCTTGGATAAAGAAGCATGCTCTAGGGATAAATAAATCCAAAGGTAAAAGCTTGAGTAAGTCGGCTATTCATTGGTTCTTTCAATGATACATCTTATTATGGTATTTCTAATCTTGGCAAGAGTATAAGTGTGATATCCTACTCAAACTTCGAAGAGATTGATAAGGGTATCTACCATTATGAGATAAGATCAACTAATATCTCCATGAAAGTCATGATGGCATTCTTTTGTGTGCTCCTCCCTTGGTTGGAGGTTTTATTTCTCCCGTGCTTTTTTGTTATCGAAATGCCTAAACATCTATTTTGCACAATTATTTTTGTGAGACTATCTTTGAACACTACATAAGCAATTAATGATTGCAAACATGAGAGTATTACACTCCTATTTGGACAAGACAGTGCGGAATTTTCCAGTCTCAAAGTTCAATAATAAACCATTTTTGTTGGGTTCCTAGAGAAAGAGATACAATAGTACACCTTAATCATCTTGGTGTTCCATCCAACAACCTTGAAAGGAGTCTTCTAGGAAATAAAGAATGCCTCAAGGATGTGGAAAAAGGTGGATTTAATGAACTACTTAATAAAGCTTCATTAGTGCAAGCATGTGTGAGACTTGGGGACTAAGGGATGATGAAAAACCACACAATGGATCTTAAACCGTTGTTAGAAGAACTCAAATATGGTTCTCTATGAAACTTAGAAATAATGTGTGATTCTAATTGCTTAGTGATGTCTACTACGCAACTTTATTCTTGTAGACACGTGTTGGGCCTCCAAGCGTAGAGTTTTGTAGGACAGTAGCAATTTTCCCTCAAGTGGATGACTTAAGGTTTATCAATCCGTGGGAGGTGTAGGATGAAGATGGTCTCTCTCAAACAACCCTGCAACCAAGTAATAAAAAGTCTCTTGTGTCCGCAACACACCAAATACAATGGTAATTTGTATAGGTGCACTAGTTCGGCGAAGAGATGGTGATACAAGTGTAATATGGATAGTAGATATGATTTTTTGTAGTGCGAACAATAAAAACAGTAAGGTAGTAAATAGTAAAACGGAGCACAAACAGTATTGCAATGATGGAAAATGAGACCTAGGGTGCATACTTTCACTAGTGCAATCTCTCAACAATGCTAACATAGTTGGATCATATGATTACCCCTCAAAGTGCAATAAAGAATCACTCCTGAGTTCCTATTAGCGGAGAACAAAAGATAGAAATTGTTTGTAGGGTACCAAACTGTCAGATTAAGGGATCCGCAAACCTTGAGAGGTTCGAACTCTGGGTGCGTGCGGAGATCTCAACCTACCCGGCCTGCCTACTCGCGATCCTCCTAAGCCTAGCACGACAAGCTCAGAGAGACAAAGAGACACAACAGTTTATCCTGGTTTGGGCCACCTTGCAGTGTAATACCCTACTCCAGCGTTTTTGGTGGATTGCCTCGGAGGGCTGAGGATGAACTAGTACAATGGATGAATAGGCCTCAGGAGGCGAGGTGTTCTTGAGCTCGAGGGAGCTGGTGTGGTGTGAGCTAGTTCGACCTGTCCTCTATGGTGGTGGCTAGTCCTATTTATAGTGGCCTTGGTCCTCTTTCCAAATGTTGGCGGGAAGGGATCCCACAACGGCCGGATTTGAAAGGGGACAAGTAGTACAACTTATCCTAACAAAAGTAGTCTTCGCCTGCGAAAAGGCTCTGGTCGTGACGCTGCGGTGGGCTGGTCTGTTGGGGAACGTAGTAATTTCAAAAAAATTCCTACGCACACACAAGATCATGGTGATGCATAGCAACGAGAGGGGAGAGTGTTGTCCACGTACCCTCGTAGACCGGAAGCGGAAGCGTTAGAACAACGCGGTTGATGTAGTCGTACGTCTTCACGGCCCGACCGATCAAGCACCGAAACTATGGCACCTCCGAGTTCTAGCACACGTTCAGCTCGATGACGATCCCCGGACTCCGATCCAGCAGGGTGTCGGGGAAGAGTTCTGTCAGCACGACGGCGTGGTGACGATCTTGATGTTATACCGTCGCAGGGCTTCGCCTAAGCACCGCTACAATATTATCGAGGACTATGGTGGAGGGGGGCACCACACACGGCTAAGAGATCTTGGAGATCAACTGTTGTGTCTAGAGGTGCCCCCTGCCCCCGTATATAAAGGAGCCAAGGGGAGGGGGCGGCTCGCCAAGGAGGGCGCGCCAAGGGGGAGTCCTACTCCCACCGGGAGTAGGACTCCCTTCTTTCCTAGTTGGAGAAGGAGAAGGGGGGGAGGAGGAGGGAGAGAGGAAGGAAAGGGGGGGGGGCGCCGCCCCCACTCCTTGTCCTATTCGGACTAGTGGGGGAGGGGGCGCGGCCAGCCCTTGCCTCCTCTCTTCCTGTCCACTAGGACCCATGTAGGCCCATTAAGCCCCCGGGGGGGTTCCGGTAACCTCCCGGTACTCCGGTAAAATCCCGATTTCACCCGGAACAATTCCGATATCCAAATATAGGCTTCCAATATATCAATCTTCATATCTCGACCATTTCGAGACTCCTCGTCATGTCCGTAATCTCATTCGGGACTCCGAAAAAACTTCAGTACATCAAAACTCATAAACTCATAATATAACTGTATCGAAACCTTAAGCGTGTGGACCCTACGGGTTCAAGAACTATGTAGACATGACCTAGAACTGTTTCCGGTCAATAACCAATAGCGGAACCTGGATGCTCATATTGGCTCCTACATATTCTACGAAGATCTTTATCGGTCAAAACGCATAACAACATACGTTGTTCCCTTTGTCATCGGTATGTTACTTGCCCGAGATTTGATCGTCGGTATCCAATACCTAGTTCAATCTCGTTACCGGCAAGTCTCTTTACTCGTTATGTAATGCATCATTTTGTAACTAACTCATTAGCTACATTGCTTGCAAGGCTTATAGTGATGTGCATTACCGAGAGGGCCCAGAGATACCTCTCCGACAATCGGAGTGACAAAACCTAATATCGAAATACGCCAACTCAACATGTACCTTTGGAGACACCTGTAGAGCTCCTTTATAATCACCCAGTTACGTTGTGACGTTTGGTAGCACACAAAGTGTTCCTCCGGTAAACGGGAGTTGCATAATCTCATAATTATATGAACTTTGTATAAGTCATGAAGAAAGCAATAGCAACATACTAAATGATCAAGTGCTAAGCTAACGGAATGGATCAAGTCAATCACATCATTCTCCTAATGATGTGATCCCGTTAATCAAATGACAACACATGTCTATGGCTAGGAAACATAACCATCTTTAATTAATGAGCTAGTCAAGTAGAGGCATACTAGTGACATTAAGTTTGTCTATGTATTCACACATGTATCATGTTTCTGGTTAATACAATTGTAGCATGAATAATAAACATTTATCATGATATGAGGAAATAGATAATAACTTTATTATTGCCTCTAGGGCATATTTCCTTCAGTGTCCCACTTGCACTAGAGTCAATAATCTAGATTACATAGTTATGATTCTAACACCCATGGAGTCTTGGTGTTGATCATGTTTTGCTCGTGGAAGAGGCTTAGTCAACGGGTCTACAACATTTAGATCCGTATGTATCTTGAAAATCTCTATGTCTCCCACCCGGACTTGGTCTCGGATGGAATTGAAGCGTCTCTTGATATGCTTGGTCCTCTTGTGAAATCTGGATTCCTTTGCCAAGGCAATTGCACCAGTATTGTCACAGAAGATCTTCATTGGTCCCGATGCACTTGGTATGACACCTATATCGGAAATGAACTCCTTCATCCAGACTCCTTCATTTGCTGCTTCTGAAGCAGCTATGTACTCTGCTTCGCATGTAGATCCCGCCACGATGCTTTGTTTAGAACTGCACCAACTGACAGCTCCACCGTTCAATATAAACACGTATCCGGTTTGCGATTTAGAATTGTCCGGATCAGTGTCAAAGCTTGCATCGACGTAACCATTTACGACTAGCTCTTTGTCACCTCCATAAACGAGAAACATATCCTTAGTCCTTTTCAGGTATTTCAGGATATTCTTGACCGCTGTCCAGTGATCCACTCCTGAATTACTTTGGTACCTCCCTGCTAAACTTATTGCTAAGCATACATCAGGTCTGGTACATAGCATTGCATACATGATAGAGCCTATGGCTGAAGCACAGGGAACATCTTTCATTTTCTCTCTATCTTCTGTTGTGGTCGGGCATTGAGTCTGACTCAACTTCACACCTTGTAATACAGGCAAGAACCCTTTCTTTGCCTGCTCCATTTTGAACTTTTTCAAAACTTTATCAAGGTATGTTCTTTGTGAAAGTCCAATTAAGCGTCTTGATCTATCTCTATA
Source organism: Triticum aestivum (assembly GCF_018294505.1). Classification (NCBI taxonomy): domain Eukaryota; kingdom Viridiplantae; phylum Streptophyta; class Magnoliopsida; order Poales; family Poaceae; genus Triticum; species Triticum aestivum. The sequence goes on along the minus strand of NC_057813.1, from coordinate 439,606,691 downwards.
GATCTTGATGCCCAATATGTAAGCAGCTTCACCGAGGTCTTTCATTGAAAAACTTTTATTCAAGTATCCCTTTATGCTATCCAGAAATTCTATATCATTTCCAATTAACAATATGTCATCTACATATAATATCAGAAATGCTACAGAGCTCCCACTCACTTTCTTGTAAATACAGGCTTCTCCAAAAGTCTGTATAAAACCATATTCTTTGATCACACTATCAAAGCGTTTATTCCAACTCCGAGATGCTTGCACCAGTCCATAAATGGATCGCTGGAGCTTGCACACTTTGCTAGCACCTTTTAGATCGACAAAACCTTCTGGTTGCATCATATACAACTCTTCTTCTAGAAATCCATTCAGGAATGCAGTTTTGACATCCATTTGCCAAATTTCATAATCATAAAATGCGGAAATTGCTAACATGATTCATACAGACTTAAGCATCGCTATGGGTGAGAAAGTCTCATCGTAGTCAACCCCTTGAACTTGTCGAAAACCTTTTGCAACAAGTCGAGCTTTGTAGACAGTTACATTACCATCAGCGTCAGTCTTCTTCTTGAAGATCCATTTATTCTCGATGGCTTGCCGATCATCGGGCAAGTCCACCAAAGTCCATACTTTGTTCTCATACATGGATCCCATCTCAGATTTCATGGCTTCAAGCCATTTTGCGGAATCTGGGCTCATCATCGCTTCCTCATAGTTCGTAGGTTCGCCATGGTCAAGTAACATGACTTCCAGAATAGGATTACCGTACCACTCTGGTGCGGATCTTACTCTGGTAGACCTACGAGGTTCAGTAGTAACTTGATCTGAAGTTTCATGATCAGTATCATTAGCTTCCTCACTGATTGGTGTAGTTGTCACTGGAACCGGTTCTTGTGATGAACTACTTTCCAACAAGGGAGTAGGTATAGTTACCTCATCAAGTTCTACTTTCCTCCCACTCACTTCTTCGAGAGAAACTCCTTCTCTAGAAAGGATCCGAATTTAGCAACAAAAATCTTGCCCTCAGATCTTTGATAGAAGGTGTACCCAATAGTCTCTTTTGGGTATCCTATGAAGACACATTTCTCCGATTTGGGTTCGAGCTTATCTGGTTGAAGTTTCTTCACATAAGCACGCAGCCCCAAACTTTAAGAAACAACAACTTTGGTTTCTTGCCAAACCACAGTTCATAAGGCATCGTCTCAACGGATTTTGATGGTGCCCTATTCAACGTGAATGCAGCCGTCTCTAAAGCATAACCCCAAAACGATAGCGGTAAATCAGTAAGAGACATCATAGATCGCACCATATCTAGTAAAGTACGATTACGACATTCGGACACACCATTTCGTTGTGGTGTTCCGGGTGGCGTGAGTTTTGAAACTATTCCGCATTGTTTCAAATGTAAACCAAACTCGTAACTCAAACATTCTCCTCCACGATCAGATTGTAGAAATTTTATTTTCTTGTTACGATGATTTTCCACTTCACTCTGAAATTCTTTGAACTTTTCAAATGTTTCAGACTTGTGTTTCATCAAGTAGATATACCCATATCTGCTCAAATCATCTGTGAAGGTGAGAAAATAACGATACCCTCCACGAGCTTCAATATTCATTGGACCACATACATCAGTATGTACGATTTCCAATAAATCAGTTGCTCTCTCCATAGTTCCGGAGAACGGCGTTTTAGTCATCTTGCCCATGAGGCACGGTTCGCAAGTACCAAGTGATTCATAATCAAGTGATTCCAGAAGTCCATCAGAATGGAATTTCTTCATGCGCTTGACACCGATATGACCTAAACGGCAGTGCCACAAATAAGTTGCACTATCATTATCAACTCTGCATCTTTTGACTTCAACATTATGAATATGTGTATCACTACTATCGAGATTCAATAAAAATAGACCACTCTTCAAGGGTGCATGACCATAAAAGATATTACTCATATAAATAGAACAACCATTATTCTGTGATTTAAATGAATAACCGTCTCACATCAAACAAGATCCAGATATAATGTTCATGCTTAACGCTGGCACCAAATAACAATTATTTAGGTCTAAAACTAATCCCGATGGTAGATGTAGAGGTAGTGTGCCGACCGCAATCACATCGACTTTGGAACCATTTCCCACGCGCATCGTCACCTCGTCCTTAGCCAATCTTCACTTAATCAGTAGTCCTTGTTTCGAGTTGCAAATATTAGCAATAGAATCAGTATGAAATACCCAGGTGCTACCACGCATTAGTAAGGTACACATCAATAATATGTATATCACATATACCTCTATTTACTCTGCCATCCTTCTTATCCGCCAAATACTTGGGGCAGTTCCGCTTCCAGTGTCCAGTCTGCTTGCAGTAGAAGCACTCAGTCTCAGGCTTAGGTCCAGCTTTGGGTTTCTTCTCTTGAGCAGCAACTTGCTTGCTGTTCTTCTTGAAGTTCCCCTTCTTCTTCCCTTTACCATTTTCTTGAAACTGGTGGTCTTATTGACCATCTACACTTGATGCTCCTTCTTGATTTCTACCTCCGCAGCTTTTAGCATTGCGAAGAGCTCAGGAATAGTCTTGTCCATGTCTTGCATATTATAGTTCATCACGAAGCTCTTGTAGCTTGGTGGCAGTGATTGGAGAATTCTATCAATGACACTATCATCAGGAAGATTAACTCCCATTTGAATCAAGTGATTATTATACCCAGACATTTTGAGTATATGTTCACTGACAGAACTATTCTCCCCCATCTTACAGCTATAGAACTTATTGGAGACTTCATATCTCTCAATCCGGGCATTTGCTTGAAATATTAACTTCAACTCCTGGAACATCTCATATGTTCCATGACGTTCAAAACATCGTTGAAGACCCGGTTCCAAGCCGTAAAGCATGGCACACTGAACTATCGAGTAGTCATCAGCTTTGCTCTGCCAGACGTTCTTAATGTCGTCAGTTGCATCTGCAGCAGGCCTAGGACCCAACGGTGCTTCCAGGATGTAATTCTTCTGTGCAACAATGAGGATATTCCTCAGGTTACAGACCCAGTCCGTGTAATTGCTACCGTCATCTTTCAACTTAGCTTTCTCAGGAACACATTAAAATTCAATGGAACAACAACACGAGCCATCTATCTACAACAAACATAGACAAGCAAAATACTATCAGGTACTAAGTTCATGATAAATTTAAGTTCAATTAATCATATTACTTAAGAACTACCACTTAGACAGACATCTCTCTAGTCATCTAAGTGATCACATGATCCAAATCAACTAAACCATGTCCGATCATCACGTGAGATGGAGTAGTTTCAATGGTGAACATCACTATGTTGATCTTATCTACTATATGATTCACGTTCGACCTTTCGGTCTCCGTGTTCCGAGGCCATATCTATATATGCTAGGCTCGTCAAGTTTAACCTGAGTATTCCGCGTGTGCAACTGTTTTGCACCCGTTGTATTTGAATGTAGAGCCTATCACACCCGATCATCACGTGGTGTCTCAGCACGAAGAACTTTCGCAACGGTGCATACTTAGGGAGAACACTTCTTGATAATTTAATGAGAGATCATCTTAAAATGCTACCGTCAATCAAAGCAAGATAAGATGCATAAAGGATAAACATCACATGCAATCAATATAAGTGATATGATATGGCCATCATCATCTTATGCTTGTGATCTCCATCTCCGAAGCACCGTCGTGATCACCATCATCACCGGCGCGACACCTTGATCTCCATCGTAGGATCATTGTCGTTACGCCATCTATTGTTTCTACGACTATCGCTACCGCTTAGTGATAAAGTAAAGCAATTACAGGGCATTTGCATTTCATACAATAAAGCGACAACCATATGGCTCCTGCCAGTTGCCGATAACTTCGGCTACAAAATATGATCATCTCATACTATAAAATATAGCATTAGGTCTTGACCATATCACATCACAACATGCCCTGCAAAAACAAGTTAGACGTCCTCTACTTTGTTGTTGCAAATTTTACGTGGCTGCTACGCGCTGAGCAAGAACCGTTCTTACCTACACATCAAAACCACAACGATAGTTCGTCAAGTTAGTGCTCTTTTAACCTTCGCAAGGACCGGGCATAGCCACACTCGGTTCAACTAAAGTGAGAGAGACAGACACCCGCCAGTCACCTTTAAGCAACGAGTGCTTGTAACGGTGAAACCAGTCTCGCGTAAGCGTACGCGTAATGTCGGTCCGGGCCCCTTCATCTCACAATACCGCTGAACCAAAGTATGACATGTTGGTAAGCAGTATGACTTGTATCACCCACAACTCACTTGTGTTCTACTCGTGCATATGACATCTACGCATAAAACCAGGCTCGGATGCCACTGTTGGGGAACATAGTAATTTCAAAAAAATTCCTACACACACGCAAGATCATGGTGATGCATAGCAATGAGAGGGGAGAGTGTTGTCCACGTACCCTCATAGACCGAAAGCGGAAGCTTTAGAACAACGCGGTTGATGTAGTCGTACGTCTTCACGGCCCGACGGATCAAGCACCGAAACTACGACACCTCCGAGTTCTAGCACACATTCAGCTCGATGACGATCCCCGGACTCCAATCCAGCAGGGTGTCGGGGAAGAGTTCCGTCAGCACGACGGTGTGGTGACGATCTTGATGTTCTACCGTCGTAGGGCTTCGCCTAAGCACCGCTACAATATTATCGAGGACTATGGTGGAGGGGGACACCGCACACGGCTAAGAGATCTTGGAGGTCAATTGTTGTGTCAAGAGGTGCCCCCCTGCCCCCGTATATAAAGGAGCCAAGGGGAGGGGGCGGCCGGCCAAGGAGGGCGCGCCAAGGGGGAGTCCAACTCCCACCGGGAGTAGGACTCCCTTCTTTCCTAGTTGGAGAAGGAGAAGGGGGGAAGGAGGAGGGAGAGAGGAAGGAAAGGGGGGGGGCGCCGCCCCCCTCTCCTTGTCCTATGCGGACTAGGGGGAGGGGGCGCGGCCAGCCCTTGCCTCCTCTCTTCCTCTCCACTAGGGCCCATGTAGGCCTATTGAGCCCCCCGGGGGGTTCCGGTAACCTCCCGGTACTCCGGTAAAATCCCGATTTCACCCGGAACAATTCCGATATCCAAATATAGGCTTCCAATATATCAATCTTCATGTCTCGACCATTTGGAGACTCCTCGTCATGTCCATAATCTCATTTGGGACTCCGAACAAACTTCGGTACATCAAAACTCATAAACTCATAATATGACGGGTTCGAGAAGTATGTAGACATGACCTAGAACTGTTTCCGGTCAATAACCAATAGTGGAACCTGGATGCTCATATTGGCTCCTACATATTCTACGAAGATCTTTATCGGTCAAACTGCATAACAACATATGTTGTTCCCTTTGTCATCGGTATGTTACTTGCCCGAGATTTGATCGTCGGTATCCAATACCTAGTTCAATCTCGTTACCAGCAAGTCTCTTTACTCGTTACGTAATGCATCATTTCATAACTAACTCATTAGCTACATTGCTTTTAAGGCTTATAGTGATGTGCATTACCGAGAGGGCCCAGAGATACCTCTTCGACAATCGGAGTGACAAAACCTAATCTCGAAATACGCCAACTCAACATGTACCTTTGGAGACACCTGTAGAGCTCCTTTATAATCACCCAGTTACGTTGTGACGTTTGGTAGCACACAAAGTGTTCCTCCGGTAAACGGGAGTTGCATAATTTCATAGTTACAGGAACTTTGTATAAGTCATGAAGAAAGCAATAGCAACATACTAAACGATCAAGTGCTAAGGTAACAGAATGGGTCAAGTCAATCACATCATTCTCCTAATGATGTGATCCCGTTAATCAAATGACAACACATGTCTATGGCTAGGAAACATAACCATCTTTGATTAATGAGCTAGTCAAGTAGAGGCATACTAGTGACATTAAGTTTGTCTATGTATTCACACATGTATCATGTTTCCGGTTAATACAATTATAGCATGAATAATAAACATTTATCATGATATGAGGAAATAAATAATAACTTTATTATTGCCTCTAGGGCATATTTCCTTCATCGTCAATGACCTCCGTCCTGCCGTCATGACGGTCTTGGTCTCGTTGCACCAGAATGGAAACCTTTGGCTGATTCCTCGGGACTCTGCGCCAGCGGCTTGCCTCCCTTGCACCGAAGAGGAAACCCGCGCTCTGCGCCCTCCTAGCGCCCGCTTGGCCTTGCTCGTCATGACTCACGTCAGCTGAGCCTCGTGAGGTAAACCTTGCATAGAACTCTCCGCCCCTCGGGAGCCAGCCTGAGGAGGCCGATCCCCTTGGGGGTCTTGGCGTCGTCCGCCTCGCGAGGCGTGGCCCCTCGCGAGGGTCTTGAGTCGTTGATGCTAAAGCTGGGCCGTGTCGAACCGTCGATGGAGCCACGTGGTGGGCCACAGGCAGGCAGGGCTGGATACCCCCATATCCAGGACACCGACAATAGCCCCTGTGCCCAAGGTGCGCTCGGACTTGGCTTCCAGGCAAAGCGAAAGGGCAAGTGCGTAGCGCCTCGGGCCCTAACCGCCTGCGGCCTTGATGACGCGTGGCGATTGATGGGACGTGGGCGACTCTGCTTCCCCATGCTGCCTCGACAACCGTTCGACTTGACGGGACAATGGAGCATGCAGATGGTCATGATGGCACGAGGTCGTGGAGGCCGACGATTGGCCTCTGTTGGCTATAAAGGCGAGGGAGGGGCACAACCCCTCGCCCATCTCTCCTTCGTATTGCTTCTGCTTGCTTCTTCTCATCTCCACCTTGTGCCCATGGCGTCGCTGAGGAGGTTTTCAGCGGCTGAGAAGGGGAAGGCTTCCAAGGAGGGGTCTGCCTCTCCGCCTCCCAAGAGAGGTCGCGGTCGCCCCCGCAAGCATCCCACGGTTCCCACGACGTCTCCTAGGGGGCGCGGGCGTGCACCCTCTAGAGCCGGCACTCCTCTTGGTGCCCGCGATGGCACCTCTTCTCGCAGCAGGGGACACCAGCTTCAGAGCAGCCCCCATGATGAAGGGAGGCGCGCCGTGATCGTGCACCCGCCTCGGCCGCGCTTCTCTTCGCTAGACGTGCTCCCTGAATTCGTGGTGTTGTCGGAGAGCCCGGCCGACACCTCGTTCCAGCTTCCGCGTTTCTTCTCTGGCAAACTTCCTTCCTCGGGGCTTGATGGTCTCTGGCTGCAGGCCGACAGTTGCTGCAACAGAGCTTCATGGGTTGGTGCCGAGATCGCCGCCTCTGGTAGCATGGTCCTGACCCGTGGCTGGCAGACTTTCGCCCGTGTGCGTGGCCTTGGCCGAAGGTGTACCCTCCACTTCAAGTACGATGGCCTGGCGACCCTCTATCTGAGGGTGTTCAGGGAGGACGGCCGCCGCGTGTGGTGCTTCCCAAAGGATGGCAGCAGAAGAAGGAGAAGCAGAAGAAGCAGAAGCAGAAGAAGCAGAAGCAGAAGAAGAGGAAGCAGAAGAAGGAGAAGAAGAAGGAGAAGAAGAAGGAGAAGAAGAAGGAGAAGAAGAAGGAGAAGAAGGAGGAGAAGAAGGAGAAGAAGAAGGAGAAGAAGAAGAAGAAGAAGAAGAAGAAGAAGAAGAAGGAGAAGAAGGAGAAGAAGAAGAAGAAGAAGAAGAAGAAGAAGA
>NC_057813.1:439250454-439251399 GCF_018294505.1 Triticum aestivum | reverse complement strand
AGGTCCCTGCGCCGCCCCGCCCCGCTGTCGTCCTCCTCCCCGCGGCCCTTGCGCCGCCCCGCCCCACCGGCCGACCTCGCCGGAGCAAGAGGTAATTTTTTCTGTTTTTTTCCTATTTTTTTGTTCTCTATTTTCTTGATTTGTTTTAGGTTAGTGCTAGGTTTAATTAGGAGTAGTTTTGAGTTTTTAGGTTTAGGTTAGTGCTAGGTTTAGGTGTAGTTTTGAGTTTTTAGGTTTAGGTTAGTGCTAGGTTTAGGTGTAGTTTTTTCCTGTTTTGTTTTAGGTTAGTGCTAGGTTTAAGAAGAGGAAAAAGGAGAAGAAGAAGAAGAAGAAGAAGAAGAAGAAGAAGAAGAAGAAGAAGAAGAAGAAGAAGAAGAAGAAGAAGAAGAAAAAGAAGAAAAGGAAAAAAGAGAAAGAAGAAGAAGAAGAAGAAAAAGAGGGTTCCTCCCTGAGGATAATACTAAGGCTAGAGACGATCAAGAGGAGCTCTATGATAGACCGTTACAAAACATGCAAGAACCGAAAGGAAAGCATAACTGGAAGAAGCCAAAGGCATGGTTCAATCTTGGAAGGCCAGCTATGAAGGAAATTATTTTGTGGGTGAAAATGCAGTTGATGTTCCCCGATGGATATGCAGCAAATCTAAAGAGGGGAGCGAGTCTTGATAAATTGAAAATATTTGGTCTAAAAAGTCATGATTTGCACATATGGATAGAGCGGATAATGCCGGTGATGTTGCCTGGCTTCATCCCTGAGGATGAATGGCTAGTACTGGCAGAGCTGAGCTATTTCTTCCGAGTTCTTTGTGCGAAAGAACTATCACCTGACCTCCTAGAAGAAATGGAGCAGTTGGCGCTGGAGTTGATCTGCAAGTTAGAGATGATCTTTCCGCCAAGCTTCTTTAATCCAATGCAACACTAGATTTTGCATCTCCCGACCGAGGCA